>NC_056626.2:215025749-215150749 GCF_002870075.4 Lactuca sativa | reverse complement strand
ATCTCTTCAAAGCTTTAAGAAGCAAAGGAACTGGTTCTACATCTGTTTACTTGTAAGGGTAAGAATCCATCTTTCTATGGAAACCTCATGTAAATGACATCATTAGCTAACAGGAAGCTTCATCTAGAATCTCGCCAAATATCCTGTTTACATTGTTGACAAAGTTGTACGTTTTCTTCTTTTGATTAAATTATCTGTATGAGTTTGGTGTCCTTTTTGCTTGATGGACTCCATGAACATATCAACCTTTATGCAGTCGTTAACATTGTCTATGATGGTGTACTTTGAAAGGCCATGGGTATTGGTGAAATCAAACACAATACACAGTAATTTCTTCACAAGGTGAGATGAATTAAACTTTTTTTTTTTATCATTTGTATCCTATTAAAGCACGTGTTTTTCATATTATTTAGGGTTAAATGAAAAAATAGCAACATTAACATTTCACTGCATCTTCTGTTATATATGCTCAAGTTTCATTAAATCGACCAGCATGTCTTTAGACTATTAGTCCTATCGTTGATGGCTAACCTGGACCGTTATACCCCTAGAAATGGGAACAAATAATTATATCAATGTCCTTTAATACAAAGCAACAAGTGAAGCTAGAGACTAAAAAATAGAAGAAAATCAAAGTAAGTTATCAGGGAATACATAACTAACTTGGTTGGTTACCATCATGTTGGCTTTCCAATTACCAAATTTATAATAGATTCCCATTTTTTGTTTTGCCACAATGTTGGCCTTCCGATCACAAAGTTCTACTGGCATCTTTTAGTTGACCCTTAATGGGGATTCCCAAATCTCTTTCTTTGTTTCATCAAATGTATACTATTCAATCAGTTTTACATGTCATTAACCATGTCTTAATTTTAATTTCTTGACTAATATGTGCATAAATGAGCGAGTTTACTCAATGGGTGGAATGATTACCTGTGTCATATGTCATTATCCAGGGAGAGAAAATATGTTTGTTTTGTTAATATAACTACATGTGCAGAAATGACCGAGTTTACTAAAGTGTTGGAATGATTACTTGTTTAATATGATTACCTTCTTCAGTAGTTTTGAAATGATTCTCAGGCCACATGATGCTGAAATTATCATCAAATGAAGGTTGCGATGCAACTGACAACACATTGTAGCAAATGTCACATACAAAAACAAGGTTGTTACTATTAACACCATTACTAAAATTTTGTATGTTTTGTTAAAAAAAATATATATAAGGCTTTGTAGCAAAGGAAGATCTAAAATTAATGTATAACTACAATATTTTCTCGGTTGTTTCATAAAACATGAAAGTAGGATGCTATATTAAACAAATCAAGGTAAGTACATTGTTATTTGTTATGTTTATGCCTTCATTATTTTTATAACATTTCTAATGTGTATATTTTTACAGGTTTGACAAAGGTTTTATTCGCAAAGATCCCATGTGTTTTCTGTTCTAGAGCAATTACAATTTAAGGTAACTTTCTGCTTCGTGGAGTTTACTAAATACTATATTTTAATTATTTAACAAACAATCCAACTCTAAAAGTGTATTTATGCCAATGTCTACTTTGCAAGTTGTTTAGTTAGAAGTTATTACCATTTTGATAATTGTTATTTTTTTTTAATTTTTTAATTTATTTATATTTTTTATATTTTTATTAGGATGGAATTGCTATAATTGTTTAAATTACAACGTTGTAACTTGTAATAGGAAGAAATGAAAGTAGGATGTTATGGTAAATACGTTTTCGTATTTAGTTGTTTATTCCTTGATTTGCTTAATATACAGGTGAATGGAACCAAAAGACTTAGTTTGCACACTTTAACTCCATGATCTTTGTTGTATGGTTGTTGGAAGTTGGAACTTGATTTTTTTTGTAATATGTATATCTAGAGGGGATGTTGTGAATTGAAACATTAGTTTATCTATTATCAGTTTTGCTCAACAACTACAAACTGTAATGTTAAGAGAAAGTCAAAAGGATGAAAGGAAGCACTCTCTACCCCCTTAATGATTTCAGATATGAAAAAACACGTGAGATGTTAAGACGTTTTGCTCACTAATTTCATCTCATAATCTCATTAACACCTAATTTTATTGAGCAAACAAGATGAATTCTTTTCTATATTCTTTTCAAGATTAAGGAAAAAATCTACAATAATTTTTAGGGTTGGATTAATTAACGTATCCCACAACTAATCAATAATTAAATTCAATATGATATGCAATCACTCCATACAAGATCAACTCACTCGGTAATGTGGTTTTCTCCTTTTTGGCTCAAAGTCAAATATAGTACCTCCGACCAAAAGCAGCAAACAACGATTACATAAGTTCTAAAGTTAATATAAAACATAGAAGAGTGTATATGACAATTTATCTAATAATTTTATTAACAAGGTGTATGTATTGTGTTCCTTGAAATTTAACATTTTACCGAATGAAACTAATAGTCAAAAGAAACTATTTGTCGTCGTAGCTTTGCACGGACACACCACTAGTGTGTGTGTATATATATATATATATATATATATATATATATATATATATATATATATATATATATATATATATATATATATATATATATATATATATTAGGGCTGGCCTCGAGAATTTAGAGGCCCTGTGTAATTTAGTTAAAAAATGACTTAAATCTTGAAAATTCTAAAAAAATAAACAATAAAAATTCTAATCTGCCATTTAAACTCGTGGTATATATAAAAGACAAAATTTCATTCCAGATGGTATATTGGCACAAAAAAAATAAACGCCTTTGTACTTATAAATTTTTATTATTCAAACCCAACTTTTCTATAATAAATGTATTAGCATAACACCTCATTTGCAATTCTCTTTTCCTGCTCTTAGAAAAATCAAATCAAATTCACAAAAAGTGAAATGTGAAAATCTGAATTAGAAAGAAAGAAAAATAAATTTTAGGATGACTGAAATTTAAAATTCAAAAGTGATGATTTGATATAATCAAAATCTGTAAAATCTAGAACTGGTAACCTTATTTGTAGTTTACCTATTAAAAAACATATAAAAATAGATTCTTGATGATTGTCCTATTAAAACTAAAATTTTGTGATAATCAAAATTAGAAGAGATGTTAAAATCATAATTAAATACAACGTCTATCTCTTAAAAATGAAAATCAGAAAGGATGAATGATAAAAAAAATGTATAATACATCATATTATTTAGAAATAAAGGAATTAAAAACTCATAGGCTCTTGATAAACCAAATGCATTACTCTAAAAACCTGTTAAATCTAAATCGAAAATATACTCTAAAATGTAAATATATATATATATATATATATATATATATATATATATATATATATATATATATATATATATATATATATATACTGATATACTATTACTCAGTTACTTACAACCTATAAGATGTCAAGAAAGAAGAGAATAAGTTCAGAACAATGTTGTTGTCTTGTGGTTTAAAATGAAGAAGAAGTGAGATTCAAGTCTAAAAACAATGATTTTTTTAACATAAGGGTGGTCATGGTTAAAGGCTGCGATTCAAGAGCAGGAAGAGTGTTGAAGACTACGATTTTTTATAAGATCCATGATGCAAAAATTGTTGTTGTATTGCTGAAGCTTTGAAGGATGCGATATTTTAAATTTGGAGATATCCTAGGGATTATGAGATCGTTACCAAGAATTGAATCGTTTCTCACCATCAATTGCTTTATCTTCACGCGTGCGACTGAAAACGAGGCAATATCAAAATGGATTTTAATCATGATTCTGCTTTCAATTTTGATTCTCTTTGATTTGAAAGAAAACATGTTTTGGTTTTCGGTGAATGAGAGAAGTGCCCTAATGGATGTACTACTACATTAGGCTAAAAAATTGGGCCACTGGTGAAGGATGGGCCATATTCATGGGCACCTCCTAAACTCGCCTTGGGCTGGCCCATATATATATATATATATATATATATATATATATATATATATATATATATATATATATATATATATATATATATATATGTAAAGTGAATATACCGGTAGCTGACCTTGTATACCCGATCCTCAAAACTACGTAGTTTTGTGTACCCCTTTCCTTTTCTTTAATTACATCGATTTCTTCTTATTTTCTGTAACATTTCTCACCCCTTGTCCGACCGACGTTCCCATCCGCCACCACCACCCACCCGTTTTTCCTCTTCCCTTCTTACTCTTCACCGGAAGTCCGCATCTTCACCAAATCGATTTCATAGAAATTAGAATTCAATTCATAGAGTTCCCATAAATCTCATTATTTCTATTTCATTGATTCATTCTTTCTTTATCGCCATCTCATTCTTTCTCTGTCGCCGACTCATTCTTTCCTCCTCACTTGTCACTCTTCACCGGAAATCACCATCACAAAATTGGAACTGGGTCCTAGGGTCCATGGGTTATCGATGCTTATTGATTTGAAAAAGATTGTGATTTAAGGTAATACATTTTGTTCCTTTTTGTTCTTTGAAGTATGGAGTTTGTTCGTTTTGTGAGAGTTTTAGGGGCAATTTTCTCATGTAATTCTAACTGCAACATCAATTTACATTACGAATTTTCAACATCCATCACATCACAAGGAGTTGGAAATGGTTGTTGATGTTTCGATATAGAGGAATTGTGAAAGTTTAACTTCCACCCACCAGCTGTTCGACATAATGCCACCAGCTATTCATTTTTTTTTGATTTGTTAACTAGGTAATCTTGTATATTTGTATATATATTTGTATCATTTGTTGTTGTTGTACAAAAGACCACTTATGTGATTTTATCCTTTTGTTTCTCAAGAAACCGGCTAATGGTTCTTGATATATATAAGAATTAGAATATTTATAATGCTTATAAAAGAAACATGGAATTTAAAGGTTTTTCTTACTTGTTGCTACATGTGCAGCAGGTTCTCATGGATAATATTTTGCTCCTGTGTACATACAGCCAATAACAATGTTGTATATGTAAATTAGAAGGGCAATAATGTCATGCGTCGCTAAAAAAAAAATTTCCATTCGTCTTGGGAATCAGTGTTTCCTTTGCTCATTTTTCATCCATCCAAAAAACAGGATACACAACTTTGCCTCAAAACAAAGTGTCGAACCAACATTGCAATTGTCTTTTGGCGACCCAACATGAGCAAAATCGTCTAACAAGGGAAAAAGCCATCACACTTATGTGTTAAAGATGTACCAGTGATCATGGAAGTTAATGTGATGTATGCAAGATGTACCAGTGAGATTGAAGTGTGTCTTGACTAGTTCTTTGTAGCTAAGGGTTTCTGCTCATGTGTTTAGTAAATAAATTATTGGTAGTTTGATTGTGATTTGAATAGCTTCCATGTTCTTGTTTTGGTATTTGTTTTTCTTTCTCTTGCGTTGACCTTTTAACTTGGTCAACAGTTATGTAACTTAAAAAGGCAATGCAATTTCGTATTTTGACTAGGTATGTTTTAATACTATAAGATTGTAGAATTGATTCTTGACAGCTACCTAAGTTGACTAGTTTGAGTTAAAAGAAGATACCCTATAATTGGAAAAGTGGAAAAATAATGAAATTTTGAGGCTATTTTGTGGAAAAAGGAAAATATGAGGCTATTTATTATGCTATTATGTGAAAAAAAAAGTATGTTGCTGTTATTGATTAAAAAAGAAAGTTAATGATGTTATGTGTTTAAAATGAAAGTAAGATGTTATCATTGGGAAAAAGTCCCATCATTTTTCACAATGTAATTTAACAAACACATCATACAACCAACTAGGAAATTTGGAAAGTTAGTTTTACACACAAAATTCATTAAAACAATAAAACCTCTATCAATATACAATGGTGTTTTGTACATTTGTGCTTTGTTTTTCACCACTTGCATTAGAGATTTGGGTAACATGCTGGTCCCTAATCAAAACTTCTAGTGGGACTGATAGTGGGAATCCATGGAAAGGTCAATATGATTATATACAATGAAGATACTATATCCCATGCTTCATCATAAGGTTTTCCATTATCAATGGCTTCAAGTTTTGCTAATTCAGATTTCTTCTCAGCTATCTGCACATGAAAAGCTTATGAACTTTGATAAATCTCCAAAACAAAGAAAATAAACCACTAAAAACTAATTTATTAACTAGAAAACCCGTAAAATTTCAATAAAACTAAACACGCACCTTTGTAGCAATGACATGCAAATACTTGGCACAATGTGCTCCAGAAAGTTGTTGCCCAGTCTTTTCCTCCATTGCGTTTAAGAGCTCTATGAGTTGCTTTCACAACAATTTCAACATCTTTAGATGTAGCTGGTGGGATATCCCCTGCAACGATAACGGTCCGTCAAAAAGTTCATGTGCGTTCACTTTAAATCCAACATCACTGCCATAGAAGAAAAGGGTATAAATTAGCTTTCGAATATAGATGAAAACATACAATTTTTATTCATATAAAAAATGAAAAAATAATGTTATGATAGGAGATGACATTTTGTCGAACACCTAGTGGGCTTCTTTTAATATAGTTGCAAATGAAAAACCATGTGAGATTCACAAATCACAACTTAACATCAAAAATCGATTTCACACTCACACTAAATCATAAATCAATTTTGAGTCAAAGTGAATAAGTCTCGATTATTCAAAGATCAAACTTACAGAAATGAAATAACTTCGGGTTCTAGTTTTATGAATTCGAGCTTTAGATTAAATCAAAAAAATTAAAAGATTGGGAGAAGAAATCGACTAACCGTTAGGGGTCTTGAGAAAAGGAAGTCGTTTGATTTCTTGCTGACAAATGGAAGTCGTTCCCTCCCTAGGTCCTTAGGGTGTAAGCCATGTGTGCTAGTTTTGGGGCAAATCGAACTGCCGGGAAGAATCGAAGGACTTACAACAATCGAATGAGTCACAACAAACACCCATCTTCGTAATAGGAGTGGACGAGAGCTATATGAGGAAGAAAGTAAGGTGCTGTTTGATTTTCTGAAGCAAAAATTCATGAAGTCTGCGGACCACCTCTGCAACCCTCTGCAGTAGAAGAGGTGAACCAAACGGCTGCAGACTATAATTAAAAGCGTGTTTGTTTTTTTAACAGCTGCATACTGCTGCAGATATTAAAAAATTAAAATAAACTAATTTTATAAACCGAAAATAGCTTTTTAATACGTAAAATTTAATAATGTATAACATTTCGGTAAAAATTAATGATATTTCAGTAAAAAAGAATGATATTTCAACAAAAAATAAAGATATTTTCAGTAAAAAATAATGATATTTCATCAAGAAATTATTATTATTGAATATAAAAAAATGAAAAATAAATTCAATAAGAATAAATGAAAAAAAAGGGAAAAAAAATATGAAATAAAATTTTAATAACATATAATCAAAATTTCAGCAATAAAATAAGAAGAAGAAGAGGTTGGAAGAGGTTGGAAGAGGCAGTACAAGTGCTGCGCCAAACAGAGCACGCGCAGAGGTTTTTGACTCAGAAGGCTTCTAAAAAACAAACAGCTGCGAGATTAAAAGTGCTGCGCGTGTGCTGCGCCGCGCAGCAGTAAGAGGTTTGAAGAGGTTTTTTCCAAAAAACAAACAGCACCTAAATCTCCGTTAACTTCAAACGACGTCGGATAGTTACTTTGGGTATGTAATCTTGTATACCCCAAAAGTATATTCACTTTACCCTATATATATATATATATATATATATATATATATATATATATATATATATATATATATATATATATATAAAATGAGAATTTAAGGGTGGATCTGGGCTTTCTCTGGCTCTCATGTGGATCCATCCTTGATATGTAGTGCTGGTAACAACAGTTTTGAGCAGACTACACCACCTCCTGACTATGTGTGCCACATATACAAAACCCCATGTAGATTAATAAAGTCTTGATGATTGTTCTTTTCTTACGACATTGATTAATCATTGTTGATAATTGCTCTTTTATTATTGTATTAAGTGATACAGGGGATAAGTTTTTCAGGGGCCCAAATGCTAATTATCTAATCGATCACTCCACGTACATTCACAAAAGGCAGAAGAAGGTACACACAAAGAAAACGGTTGATTAATCAATAATCATTGAATATTTGTTTAGGAAGGCAGCAAATTAGCGAGTCAGTGGCGTTAGACTTACACAACTAGTCTCTTGGTCAATGTTAGAGTTTTCTACTTTTATTTTTGTTCCATTGTTCCTTTTATTTTTGTTCCATTGTATCTTATAAGAAACAGATAAACTGAATGTTGAATACTTATCAGATCAAATTATGTTATATTATCAGTTATGATTGAATCAGAAATCAAAAATTCTGAATGTTGAATTAGATTATAGATTATTATAAATCAGAATGTTGATTTGTTGCATCAAATTGTAGTTTTCTAGTTTTCTAAATGTTGGAATTCCGAATGTTGAATGAAATCATATTATCAGAAACTAAATGTTGAAAATCTGAATATTGAATGAAATCAGATTATCAGAAACTGAATGTTGAAATCAAAACATGTTAATAGTTTATCAGAAACTAAAATCAGATTATGCAATTATGTTTATTATTTAATTGTTTATCAGAAATCATATAATCTGATTTATGATTATCAGTTGATGTAACTTATTGTTTAATTGTTTATCAAAAATCATATAATCTGATTTATGTTTATCGGTTTATATAATTTAATTCGTTACACGTTAGAGTCTAAAGATATTTTTTTTGTACTCGTCTTGGGTATTTGAATATTCAGAAGCGACCCCGTAAATATAACACCACAAGAAGTGTTCATTCTTTTCCATGAGTCTTAGTTCAAGTGAGAGAATATTATCTTTCATTCTTATTTTTTCTAAATAACAACTGATAGTATTATGTTGGAGGCACCTAAGACAAGTGAGTGAGTCGGGAAATGTAATTTTGTGGGTGAATATATAAAAACGAGTATTTACATTTTTGTTCACTAAATTTAACTGATTTTAACAAATTTGTACCCAAAAGTAGAGATTGAACTGGGAGTGTCAGCTTGAACCCATTGAAGTTGTTTGGTTGAACACATGTCATTATGACACTAACATTCAACCCCCAAGTGACTATGTTAACAAAATTAATAAGGGTGTTAAGAAAAGCGTTGATACTAACGAAAATGAACATTTATATCTTACACAGAAAAAAAAATGAAATTTATTATCTAAATTACAAACTATTTAGAGTTCATTTTTTTTAGCGTTTCATGACATTTTTTTGGATCTTGTATTCATTTTTGAGTATTTTGTTTATTTCTATAAATTAATGTTAAAATTGTCTTACAATTAATATTATCTTGGATTCAAATTGGGTTACCACAAGTATAATGGTCGTTTTTACATTGGTCAACCTATCAACTAGTTAAATATATGAAGCAATGTGGTAAAAGTCTATTGAATTAATAATAATTCCTTCAAATAAAAATTAGTTGCATCTTTATAACAATTATCGTCGTAAAAAATCTACCCTAATAAATAAGAATGATTTTGCCACATGTCCTTCTCTCATTCAATTTGCCACATGTCATTTTGTTATAATTTAAATTTAAAGATATATTTATTTTCCACTTGTCATTTATTTCATTTTCCATTTCTAATATATTATTAATTAGTTTCCATAAATTAAACCTACCATAATGATATTAATTTTAAATTTTAAATTTTAAATTTTAAATTTTAAATTTCAATTTCAATTTCAAATAAATTTACAGTTTAAACCTCTGTGTTTAACATTTTGTTATAATTAACTTATTTAGTATACGGGTCTGATAACTAAACAATAATTTTAATTTATTTATTTTTTGCATGTTTTTTTTTCTCATAATTTTTATTTATTTTAAAATTCAAATTCAAATAAACTTCTCATTTAATCGTTTCTATTTAACATTTTGTTTTAATCAACCCGTATAATATACGGGTTTCACAACTAGTTACATTAATAGGTTTTTAGTATTTCATTAGAAAAGGTATTGTTAATTAATAAAAGTATACTTATATGTTAGTAACCAATTAATAAAAAACACTTAGTTACAGAATTCGGTAAAAACTTATAAATTAATACAATTAAATTAATTTAGAATAAACAGAAGTTACCAAGTCAAAGATCGCATCCCCACAACTTCTCCACAACTCTCTCTTCCACTCTCTTCAAAATAACCAACTCCTTAATTCAAATCAACCTTAAAAGCACTCTTTACTTAACGTAAACCACCACTAGCAATCTTTCTCCCAAAAACCCTATACAAGTTACAACCATGAAGAACACGATCACCATTTTCATGGCAGTAGCCTTCTTCTCCTCCATTCTCACAGTATACTCCATCGAATTTCAAGTTGGTGGTGACAAAGGGTGGGTTATTCCCACCTCAAAGGATAGTACTGATCTCTACGACGTATGGGCTTCCAAGAATCGTTTTAACATCAACGACACACTTCGTAAGTTATAAGTTGTATGTTTATTTGGTATCACAAAAAGAAATTTTAAAAGTTTATACAGTATTGTAGTAAAAAGAAATAGAACTAAGGTATGGAAGTACATTGTTGTTTCTTGCATTTAACCCCTACATAGTATAAAAAAGTCTCATAAATGTGTAGATTTTGCATACAAGAAGGATTCAGTGTTGGTTGTGAGCAAAGAAGAGCATGCAAAGTGCAAGTCATCGCACCCTATCTTTTTCTCCAACAATGGTGACACTACTTTTGAAATCGATCGATCTGGATATTTTTATTTCATTAGTGGAGTTTCAGGGCACTGTGAACGTGGACTTAAGATGATTGTGAAGGTTTTGGAGCATGGAAACATTGCTCAAACTGCAAACCAAACTTCTACGAACAGCAGTGAAGCGGTTTCATTAAAGATGGATAGTACAGTATGTTCGCAAATTGTTATCATCGTAGGACTCATCTCAATGCTTACAGTTTTTGTGTAATTTAGTAATTAGAATTTGGATGTTTTGTTAAGTACTTAGAAGACTTGTTTAGAGTAATTAAGTATCAAGGTTAAAATAATACATTTATGAGTTTTTTTTTAGAAATAAAGTCATTAATAATAGTATCAAGGTTGATATTGTCCAAAATATCTTTTTTGATGCATAACTTAGATAAACCATTTATTTTTTTGATGTGATGTGATATTGATGATCTTAAATAATTTTTTAATAAATTCAATTTTAAAAAAAACTTTTTTCCATCAATGATATGGGTAAAGTTAATAAGTTTTGATATGCAATAAAACGATGTTAATATTCTTTTTTTACAAACTCTAAGATTTCAAATGTAGACATAAATACATTTGACAAAATAATTTGCAACACTTTGATTTCCGAAAACAAATTATTTGAATCTATATCACATGAGTTATTACATGAGTTATTATGAGAAATTTGTTTTGCAGACATAATACAACACTTTTTAAGCTCAATATCATCTAATGAATTCAATATTTTTGAGTCATAAAAAAACCAAAAACATTTTAAAAAATCGTTAATTATTCAAATCTATATTTTAATGAAGCAATGGTCATATCAACAACAACAATAATATACTCAAGTTTAAAAGATTTTTAAGGTGACTATAATTCATATTCATTATCAGTTTTCATCAAATTGTTTTCTCGTTTAAAAGATTTTTAAGGTGACTATAATTCATATTCATTATCAGTTTTCATCAAATTGTTTTCTCTAATAATTCGGCGTCTTATTGGAAAGGTAGGTTCAACATCAATACAAAATTCAATGACTTTAGAACCTTTATTATAATCTTTTCCATTTACATCATCAATATTATGATCTAATGATTTTAATGCATCTAATAGATCATTAAAAGTCTTAAACCTGAAGTATCATCTACCTTCAAAAATTAAAAAAAAAATTATTCGTCAATTTTTATTTTGTTACAAGACATATTCACACATCGAATAGCTAAAGTCATTTGTTTTATATATAGCTACATCAGTGTACAATAAAATATTATAGAAAAATATTTTGCTTTTTATTTAATTTTAAGTATAAATTTTTACATTATTAGCTAAAATAGATTTTAGTTCATTTTGAGTTGTTGAACATAGATAATGATTATAAGTTTCATGATTTTTTATATGGTTCTTGTATTATATTATTAAATTTTGTCATCATTTGAATTACTCCTATAAAATTACTGTTATTTTTTAGATTAATCTTCTCGCTAGACCTCCGAAAAGCGAAATTGTATTTGGACAAATATTTTACAGCAACAATGATTCTTATTAAAAACTTGTAATCACCGTTATTTTTCTTTTATATTTTTTTTGTTGCAAATCTTTATCAATCGTTTATTATTATCAAATATTTTTTAACCAATTTCCAAGAATAAATAGGAATAAGATGAATAGTGCTATTTTCAATTTCATGTTCGTCAAGTCTATTGAAAATGTGTTTCTAATTATTAAACCCATCATTTTCTAAAGAATTATTATTATTATTATTATTATTATTATTATTATTATTATTATTATTATTATTATATGCACCAATAAGAAAAAAATATGTAGATAAACTATCGAAAACACAAGATTTAGTTCTCGAATTAGCCATGTTCAATTAAAAGTTCTCGTAATTTATCGTCAATAATATCCCAATTACTTGGACCATAAATGTTTAAAGGAGGAACAAATTGTTGTTCATTCTCATTCGTAACATTATCATTATCATTAGTTATATTTTCATTCTCGTTGATGATATTTTCATTGGTATTAGTGGCATTCTTATTTTTATTAAAAAAATTATGTTTTTTGTTAGCGGTATTTTCATCCTCATTAGTACTATTAGCATTAGAAGTACCTATTTCTATCATAAATTTATCCATGAATCCTTTTTGAGCCGGTGTTTCTTGTTGGATTTTTTATTTTATTTTTTCCGATCTCACCACCAGATAAATGTTCTCTAGGAAACATATTATTACTTTAAACTTACATCACAATGAATATGAGAAAAAACAAGTAAAAGAAACGAAAACACATGATTGTGATTTTTTTTGGTGTTTCTAGGCTCCAACAACAATTATTCATCAATATTACTTCAAATTTCAGAAACAAAAAAATGTAATGCCTCGTTTTCACTTTAAAGATTTATAGAATGAAAATAACTGTTTATAAAAGGAAAAGCAAAAATATAACACTTTTAAGCTGAAATGATCTAAATGATAGTTGTAGTAGACGAAAATATGAAATCGTGGATATAAAGAACGTCGAAAATGGAAGTTGTATGAGAAAGTTACAATCATCCAAAGATAACGAGAAAATAATAGTTTCCAGCGCAGCAGCAACCCGAACACCAAAACACCAACTATCTTTTGTGAGGTAGCCATGTGGCGACGTGGTTTCCAAGATTTTTGGCCCCTATAAATACCAAGCCACCCTTCTTTTATTCGTTGCTAATTTCGATCGAATTTCTGTATCAACCCTTGAGATTTTAGTCCATCGTGATTTGATTTCTTCATTCTTATGAATAGCTTGACGAAGCGCTAGAGCGTTGGTGAATCTTTTTAGAAAAGGATTCGGCGTCAAAGTTACATTCTCCGTTTTTATGAGTTTTTTTTTTGTCAATCAGGTAAATTACACTTTTGCTTATGTAACTTGATATAGTGTATAACCATTTTCGCTTTTATGAACTTGATTACGAGATTAATCAATAATTCCAATTATTACACCGATTGATCTACTTACAAGAATAATGTCTAAGATGGACATGTTAGCTTGATTGTTGGATTTCATAAAGGCTATATGCCGAAATGATTTTGCTTCCTAACTGTCTTGACTGGCCAATCCTTATTTGATAGTTATTTCAATATTAATGAGATTAGTGAAGGAGCTAGATAGTAGTTACTAGATTCCATAGTTATTAATTTGTTATAGTATTATAAGTTAATACGTACTTGGCGTACCTGCTCTCCAGTTGAACTATAGTTAGCTGTTCAAGTGAGTTCCACCAACTCATTTATTATGTTTATTATGCTTTTATATGTATGTTAGGAAGTAGATATGTTGTAGTATGTTGTAAGGAAAGTAGACTAGCTTAGTCGTTTGCATGTTGTTGTTGGATTGTCTATTTGTTTGTTGTATATGTATAGCATGTCTAGTAAGTGTATAGGTTAGAGGAATGGACTAACAAAGGATATCCTACATGGAATCAGTTAGAGGAAGGCAATCATGACAAATGTGTGATCAGTCATCCCTCGATCATAAAATTTGTATAATCGGTCCTCCTTAATGTATCCAGTAAGGACCTATGTATTAGGGTCCATTACCCCATTATTGGGAAGTAAGGACTAGGGTATTAGGGGAAGGGCAATCATGACGCGATGTGTGATCAATTGCCAATAGAAGTCCATTACTCCTTTATTGGGAAGTCGAGACCAGGATTGTAATAGTATATGATAGGATTGATATGTAAACCTATGTGCTATTTGAAAGTATATGATTATTATAATGGCTGAGTATTGTGTAGAGCTCACTAAGCGTTTTTTCTTACCCCTGACTTATTATATTATCAGGATTTACGTATAAGAACCCAGCGTAACTGGAACAACATCCACAATTTATTATTTAAAACTACTTTGATAATATAATGTCTTCTGCTATTTACTCTTAATGATAAGGTATTATGTAACACCAAAATTGTAACAACCCAAAAATCCAGATAAAATTTTTCATTTTTAATTAAAGTTTACAACCATGAGTATGATACCGAAAATCCATTACATAATCAGCATCATACAAACTCATCAGAGTGTCCATATCAGTGACTACGGAAAATAGTGGAGAGTGAATGTTGCGCCATCAACCGGACCCTTCCTTTAGAACCAGACACACCTGAAATCACAGTACAAACATTAAGCTAATGCTTAGTGAGTTTTCCCAAAATAACACACACCAATAATACAAATGGGCCCGACACTAGGGTTCATCCCAACCCAATAACAAGTATGGGCCTCGCCCTGGGTTATATTACAACCCAAGTATATCATAGTGGGCCCCGCCCTAGGGTATATTTCAACCCGTTATGTCATACTGAGCCCCCCCGGGGTATATTTCAACCCAATCACAACGTGTAACATAAAACGAATAACATACTACATAAATGGATAATGCGCCGACCTTGGTGCCTTTGACCCATGGTTATAGTGAGAAGACTCACCTTAGACTGCTGGTAAAAAATACTGCTTGGCTACTGGTCCCAAAATCTCGCATTGAATATACACAAGTTATCCTAATTAGAATTAAATCACAAACTCAAGACATAGGCCCAAAAATCCTAAGTCCAAACTCCTTCATTAAGGCCCAAAAGTCTTTCCTTCATTAATGGGCCTAACATCTAAAGTCCAAAACAATAATGGGTCACAAGGCCCAACCATGCCCTTTATGGTCAAAAAAAAAGTTCAAAGGCCCAATACTCTAATAGATCCATGCCCAAGGTTAATTAGCGCCCAAATGGCTCAAAAGTCCGTCGAAATCCCAAAACCCATTGGAAGGTACACCCAACATACATCTTAATTACACTTAGCTTACTAAGTTCTTGGGCAGTACGTGCAGTGTATAAACTAGTACGAACAACGTACAAGCTACTTTGCACAAAAAGCCATTAATTGCTTAATACATGAAGATTCTTCATCCAATTCCAGATCTTGGTCATTTTCAAGATCCTAGGGCATAAAGTTGGAAACTTTATGCCTTTGCATGCAATATGGGAACCTAACACCTCATTTTATCTATTAAGAATCCCTTTAAGACCTTAAACTCATGCATGGTGCCATAACAACCATCAAGTTAGCATTTTTTTGCTTTTAACATGCCAAAGGAACTCAGGTCTAACATTCCTAACCTATGGAGTTGCTCAAACTCACATGAGAGGATCCATGGACAAAAAGTGGACTTGTTACTAAACCCTAACTCAAACTAGCAAAAGGATTAGCAAGATATGAACCTTTTACCTCCAAAAGCTCTCCAAGATGATCTATAAGCAGGATCTACAAGCTTTCCTACATCTAAGACTTGCTCACCAGTTCCTTTTCCTTGCTAACACACTAAAATAGGTTACTTTAGGCACCTTCAAGCTCAAGAATCACTCTCAATGGAACTAGGGTTTTAGGGATGTTTAAAGGCAATGGAGGCTGGTAAGGAAGAGGGTTCAAGGTCATAAATATGCTTAAATTGGGCTTAAGTCCGAGATTTAGGGTTTTAGCCTTTGGCTTCGTACGCACCACGTACATGCTTGTACGCCCCGCGTACGCGCCTAAGCTACCCGACGCATCCACTTGTGTATGCTAAGCCTACATACATGTACGGCCAACGCACGGAGGGTCCTACTTTGCAACTTTAAAATTCATCATGGGCTTAAAATGAAATACCTGGATTTTGGATGTTACAACTCTTCCCCACTTGAATTAGACTTCGTCCTCGAAGTCTGCCCACATAAATAAATCTGGGTAATGCTCTCTAATCTTGTCCTCCAGCTCCCATATCCATTCAGAACCCTCCAGTGCTACCATTGCACCTTCAATAGCTTCACCACTTTCTTATGAAGAGCATTAGTTTTTCTGGCCAACAATGTAATGGGCTTAACAACATAGTTCAGGCTCTCATCCACCTGAATATCATCTACCGAGATAACTGCATCCTGATCTACTACACACTTCCCTAACAGAGACACATGGAAGGTGTTATGGATCTGACTGAGCTCATCAGGGTGATCCAGTCGATAAGCAACCCTGCCAACTCGGGCAGAAATCCTGAATGGACCAATGAATCGAGGACCCAGCTTGCCCCTCTTCTGAAAGCGGATGACACCTTTCCAAGGTGAAACCCTCAACAATACAAAATCTCCCACCTGAAACTCGAGATCCGATCGAAATCGGTCAGCATAGCTTTTCTGACGACTCGCAGCCTATCGTGCACATGTTGAATCAACTCACTGGTCTTAAGCACCACTTCGTGCTTCCCATGACTTGATGGCCAACCTACCCCAACAAATCGGAGTCCTACACCTCCTTCCATACAACATCTCGAATGGGGTTGGTCAATACTAGCATGATAACTATTGTTGTAGGAGAACTCTACTAGTGGGAGGTAAGTATCCCAACTCCATCTAAAGTCTAAAACGCATGCTTGAAGCATATCCTCGAGCATTTGGATTGTCCGCTCACTCTTCTCATTGGTCTGGGGGTGGTAAGCTGTACTGAAGTGCAGTTGAGTGCCTAAATCCTCATGAAACTTCCTCCAAAAACTGGAGGTGAACTGAACATCACAGTCCGAGACCACAGATACCGACATTCTGTGCCTGATTACCACTTCTCGAACATAGATATCCCCTAATTTCTCGGCGGGTATACTCTTAGCAATCGAAATAAAGTGAGCACTCTTGGTCAGCCTATCAAGAATAACCCAAATAGAATCAACACCCTGCTCCGTCCTAGGTAGTTTCGTGATAAAATCCATGGTGATCTCCTCCCTTTCCACATGGGGATGGGTAACGGCTGGACCTTGCCGTGAGACCTTTGATGCTCGACTTTGACCTTCCTACAGGTCAAACACCGTTCAACAAACCAAGCAACTTCCCTCTTCATGCAGGGCCACTAGTAGCTCAATATCCGTTCTTGGTACATCTTCGTGGCCCCCAGATGAATAGAAAACTTAGACTTATGCGCCTCCTTCAAAATCTTCTGCCTCACCCCACCAAATTCTGGAACCCAAACCCTACCACACTGAGTCAATAATCCTCGACTGTCTCTGAAAAACAACAGAATCTGCCCCCTAATACGCTCAGTCTTCCAAATTTCCTTTTTCAATATTTCTACCTGAGCCTCCTTAATCATATCCATCAATGGTGAGGTAACCATCATCCTCAAATAAATATCTCGGATTAGAGAACACGCTGTTGGATAAGGTCTCTAAGTCCATAACTATATTTGGTATGTACTTGACCCGTCCCGGCATGGTCCATTTGGGTTGCATGGCATCATGCATTTGGATAGACTAAATGAGAGAAATAACACTTGTGGTTTATTAATATATTATAAGTTCTAATATATTAATAGTATTATTTAATTAGTATTGATCAAGCATTAATTAAGTGATCAAAAGATAACTAATTAAATATATGGGTTGATTATGTAAATCATCCATAACTTGTATAGTGGGCTAAAAGGCTCCATGGATTATCAAGTTGGGTTAAACCCATAGGATGCTCCATGGATGCTCCATGGGTCATGGAAATGAAGAGTCATGTCAAATTAAGGTTTACATGGTGTAACCCTAGATGTGACATACTATATAAGGATCATTATACTTACCAAAATCGTGTACACACTAAGAACAAGAGAGGGCAAGCCGATTTATACAAGTGTTATACATACTCTATGTTATTCCAAAGCATTTGGTGTTGTGTGAAGCATTTGAGGCATCACACTTGGGGTGCTAGGCTCTCAAGGTTTTCAAGGAATCAAATCAACTAGAAGGTATGTAACTCTAGCCATATTTTAGATTAAAAGTTCCCCATGTATGCTAGATAGGATTATGAACCTTGGAAATCATATTTTGCATGTATTTTAGACAAACATAGATCCAAGGTTTTCTAGGGTTGCATGTACACATAGGGGTGTTAGAATGCTCAAAACCCATCAGTGGTATCAGAGCCTAGGCTTGTTTGTTAATACTTGATGCAAAATAGTGTAAAAAATCGATTTTTGAGTTGTCTACGCAGGGGACTCGACGAGTCCAAGTGAAAATGCAACCAACTCGGCGATTCAGTTCGTGTACTCGACGAGTTGGCCAGGCAGAGTGCAGAATTTTGATTTTTGCTGTTGGAAATGGACTAGAAACATTACCTTAAACTGTTTTGGTGTTGTAAAACTTGTTTTAGATGGTTTAATGGTTGTTCTAATCCATTTATAATGGCCAATATCAATTTTTCATGATCTTATGGGTTCATATGTTCTTGAAACTTTGATATGAATATTCATGTTCTTATGAGTTTTTGATAGATCATAGGAATTACTTGTTTAAATGTTTAATTCATGATCTTTAAGTGTTTTAATGGAGTCCATAACTTGTCCTCAAGTTATGGATAACCAAAAGTTTCTTTGTGTTAAAAACCATTAAAAGAACACATAAGTTATAAAATGAAGAGTCTTCATTTTAATAACTCATAAGTTATGAATTTGAAAGGTTTTGTAAAGTAACAAAACTTGCCCTCAAGTTTTGGAACATGTAAAGTCACTTAATAAACTTTAGTTCCAACCCCTAGATTTTTAAAAGTTAAAAATCAACCCTTATACTTTATAATATTATAAGTTAATATTATATATATATATATATATATATATATATATATATATATATATATATATATATATATATATATATATATATATATAAGAGCAATTTGTCTTAACATTAGTAGACCTCATTCACGAAGCTGGTCTATAAGGGGGGTATAAGGTTGCTGCCTATAAAATGACAGCTTAATGGGTGTCCACTCTCACCCACGACTTCCTTGATCAGTGGAGGGTCGTTAGCCGAACAGGTAGGACAAGGACTTATAAATTCTCATTAAAAGTATGATGAATATTATAAAGTAACTAAATGTTTAATTAAATTCCCAATCTTAGTTACTGTAACGTCCGTAGATCCGGGCTAGTCAATTTAGAGATAATAGGGGTCGAAAACGAATTTTCGACAAAAGATTATTTAGAATAAATAATCTTAACCAAGTTGTAGAATATGTCTCAAGGGTTCCATAGAAATAAAGAACGTCAAAATCCGAGTTATAACAAAGAAGTTATGACCCGTCGAATTTTCGCGACGGAACCGGCACGACACCGGGAAGCGTAAATAGTGAATTTACGATAGAGCGACTTTTAGCCTTAGCGATCTAAACAAAAATTGTAGAAAATGTTAAACCGAGAGTGTCCATAAAAAGAACACCCAAATCTGACTTCGTATGAGGAAGTTATGATTTTTCTAAGATTTGACATAGCGGTGCATGGCCCGAAACTCGAATTTTAGTTCGAGCGGTTTTTGGCTTACGCGATCTAAATGAGAGTTTAATATCTCATTAATAGGAACTCAATGACAAAAAGACAGACGAAAACGGAGTCCGTATGTAAAAGTTATGAATTTTACGCGAACATTTAACAGTGTAGTCACCTCCTATTGTTAAATTTAAGATCGGTCGAGAATTAGCCGACGGAGTAAAAAGGAAAGTTGTAGATCTTATTTTTACCTATGCATGGATATAAATAACGTAAAAAACAGAGCTCGTATGCAAAAGTTATGGACGAAGCTTAGTCTCTACTTTTCTAGCGCGGCGAATTCGATCGATACAGTTTTGTAAATCCGAGATAGAATGAGAATTAGCCAACGAGGTCTAAATGAAAGTTGTAGTACTCGTAAATACCAATGCATGGATATAAATAACTTCAGAAACAGAGCTCGTATGCGAAAGATATGGACGGAGCTTAGTTGCTACTCTTCGTGCGCGATAAATACGATATAGTTTTTGTAAATCTGAGATAGAAGGAGAATTAGCCGACGGGGTCTAAATGAAAGTTGTAATACTTGTAAATACCAATGCGTGGATATAAAGAACGTAGAAAACGGAGCTCTTACGCGAATGATACAGACGAAGCTTGGAGACTACTTTACTATAAAATTCCTATAAATAAGAGATGAACTCTTTATAATTTCTTCACACCATAAGCCTTTCTTTCTCTTTATAACTTCTCTCTAACCTCCCTAAACCCCTCCCAAGTCTAGGGAACCTCCCTAGCATGAGAAGAAAGCCCCGGAGCGCCCGACGGCTCCGAGAAGAAAAGCTTTCGGCTCGGAAACGCTGCTCCAGCGAAGCCCGGTTTTTAATAAAAACCCGTTGTAAGTGAGCTACGCATATACTATATTTAATATACCATTTATTTAATTATAGTAACGTTATTAGGAACTTATAATAAGTACTTGAGCTATTATTATGGGTTATATAAGTATTGTTTAACGCTTATATAATAGTAATAATAGCTAGACTATTAATTAGTCTTGGCGAATAATAGACTAAACTCTAGTGGTAATAATATTAGGATTCGTCGAAGGAAATTATTTTTAAGAAGCGAAGCGCTTTATGAGTTATGAATCACCACCTTTTCAAGTGAGTGCATGGTCCCTTTCATCTTACACATAGATATGAAGTATTTATATATATTACGTGTTGTGAGTGCATGACCCCTTTCATCTTACACATAGATATGAAGTATTTTATATAAATTACGTGCTATATGTGCATATTATTTGAATACTTGCTGTCTATAATGGAGGAATGATTTTATACATGTTTTAAATGATTTAAAATGT
Organism: Lactuca sativa; assembly: GCF_002870075.4. Taxonomy (NCBI): domain Eukaryota; kingdom Viridiplantae; phylum Streptophyta; class Magnoliopsida; order Asterales; family Asteraceae; genus Lactuca; species Lactuca sativa. Next base: position 215,129,345 of record NC_056626.2, on the reverse strand, counting down.
ATATTTATTTTATATCTACAAATATGTTGGGATAAAACATAGGTAGATGAAATAGTTGGTGTGTGATGAAATAAAATGATGAGAGACAGGTGATGATAATTAGGTGATGATAGATAGGTGATGATGAATCGGTGATGTAGGATGAAAGATACTATAACCTTGTCCGAAAATTTGGAGATGTAGTCATCTACCAGAATATAGATGGCGACCACGGACTATTCTAGACAACCCCGTGGAAACACTAGCAGGCTCATAACCTGTAGGTGATGAATTACGAGTTCAGGCGATGTTATAACTACGTATTCATGCGATGATACTCTAACCCTTACTATGAATTACGAGTTAAGACGATGTTGTAACTACGTATTCATGCGATGATACTCTAACCCTTTACTATGAATTACGAGTTCAGGAAACGTTGTAACTACGTATTCATGTGATGATACCCTAACCCTTGTTGGGCACGTATTAAGGGAGTAATCGTTAAATCAATACTGTCCATGCAATGTAGGCGATAATCCTTAGGGAGAGTCCATAGGAACAAACATATAAGGAAATGCGACGTAAGGAGATGAGAGATAAATATGATGTAGGAGACGACCCTTAGGATAAATCCTTAGGGAAGGTACTTAGGAATAAAGAAGATAATGGGGATGGGTAATTGGGTTAATTGTTTGATGATTAAACATAATAATTATATTATTGTGAGTTGAAAACCCTATGTACTCACCAGGTTTCCCAACCTGACCCACTTAGTTTACTTTTATCACAGGTGACGATGTGAAGTTACATTACGCTGAAAGATTAAGGAGATATAGATCACTAGTGTAAATTAATGTAAGTTTTGTTTATGCTTATGTTTTTGTATTGACGATGACATCCTAAATATTTTTAAAGGAATAAAAATACATTTCTTCGAAAATGATTTGATAATGAAATTATCATGTTTTTCTGGAAACAAATTCCGCAACGTTTTTGTTGAAAGAGATATTCTGATTTTTATAAAGCATAAACAAAATCGGTCTTTTCTGGCCGTGAAAATGGGGATGTCATAGTTACTTTAGGAAAATGTGAATAGGGTGGTAATCCATGAAATTACACTTTACACTTTGATTAAGTCGTTAGTGGAGCGTGTGTGGTTAACCGGCACACTAACCTGGACTTAACAAGGTAGGTAAATGGTGACTTAAAGTTTATCATAGTATCGGTGGAATGCGTGTGGTTAACCGACACATCAATTGAGTGATAAACTTTAAGGGTACCAAGTGATTTGCATGGTTACTTCACACCTCGTTTTGTGATCCTCGGTATCCCAGTCACAAAACTTGGAGGGCACACTCGAGATTGAAACATGCCTTTGAAAAGTTCATTGAATCTCAAAAGAATCTAGGAATTTTTAAGAACCAATTAAAACCTAATAATTTATATTTTGGTTTTTGGTGGAAATTGGCGAATCGTCATTCACCTACCTTTCAAATATATTATAGCTTAGATTATGGCATACCTCTTCTAAGTTATGATATATTGTGATTGAATCCTAGCCTTAATATTACATTTGGGTGTGTTATTAAGGACTATCTTTATATCTAAACTAAACTTGTTCTCTTCTTTTCATATGTCTTCCAACAACACTGCTTCAAGATTAAACCCTACTAGCTCCTTTTCCCTCATGAATCTATGTGGGAGGGTCATCATCGATGGTTCCAACTTTATGGATTCGATCCGGAACATCAGGATGGTGACTCGCTACGAGGACAAGGAATATGTCCTTGATAAGGAGCTAAAGGAGATCGATGAGTCCACTGCTACTCCATAGGAGATCGCTAACTTCCAAACTCATGAAAGAGATGTCACCAAAGTGGCATGCATCATGATGGCCACCATGATAGCTGAACTCTAAATGTCCTATGAGGACTACTACCCTTTTGAGATGCACCAAGATATGATGGAAAGATACCATCAGAGTGCTCGTCAAGAGTGGTATGAAATAATATCCTCCATGATAACAACCAGGATGAAGGACGGAGAATCCGTTACGAGCCACATGCAGAAAATGCAAAGGTATGTGGATCATTTGCTGAAGCTTAATGTGAACTTCCCCGAGGAGCTTGCAATAGATATCACTTTGCACTCCTTACCCTCGTGTTATGATCAATTCCTCATGACATACCACATGAATAAGGAAGAAGTCACACTCAGCAAACTTCAAGGACTCCTAAAGACCGCATAAACAGGTCTTAAAGGTAAGTCGGTTGTTAACACTCCTACTCCTACTCCAAACTCCACCCCTGTTTGGCAATTGGGAAAGGTAGAGGGAAGAAGAGGAAGATTTCTTCGAAGGGTACCAAGGCTAGGACCCTTGATGGCTCTTCTTCAAGTGGAACCAAAAAAGGTTTCGCCACTCCGTCTTCTGACCCAAAAGAGGCTGAATTCTTCTATTGCCATGCAAAGTTGCATTGGAAGCGAAACTGCCTAAAGTACCAGCAAAATGTGAAGGATGGGAAAGTTAAAGCCAACCATGCAGGTATTTACACTATTCTATCTAATAACTTATCCTATTCTAACTCTTGGGTCCTTGATACCGGTTGTGGTATTCATATATGTTCTGATTTGCAGGGACTAAGAAGAAGTGAGATTGTGGAGCATGGAAAGATAAACTTGATCATGGGAATAGGAAAGATTCACCTGTCACCAAGATTGGAGTTTATTCTTTGTTACTAAGTAGTGTGTTTACTTTAGATTTGAATAAATGCTGCTATTCACTAGAAATGTCAAGAAATATTATTTCCTTTCATGCTTTGTACAAACAAGGATTTACCTTTTCTTTTGATAATGAAATTGGTGGAATAAATGCTTTCTTTAATAATGTTCTTTATTTTAAAGCATTACCTTGTGATGGTGTGTATGAAGCTGTATCTGTTGTAGATAATCTAGGAAATAATGTGTTGTGTATTTATTCTGATAAGTTAAAAACTAACTTGAAGATCGATTAGATCTATAAAACAGGTAAAGAAATAAACGAGTAAACAGCAAGAACACAATAATGGATCAAATATGTTGAATGATTAATCAACAATCCTCAGAAGAGCTCGATAAAGAACTTCTACTGTAGAGGATTAAAAGGGTTTACAAGAACGATTAAAGAAATCTGTAAACTATCGTAATTGCTATCGTCTTCTAGATCGTTAACCTAACATGCATGCAAGCACATTATTATATACTAAACCCTACAAGCTCACGGTTGGACAGGCCCAAAACCGGAGTGCAAAACTTTGGACTATAAACTGAGCCCAATGACGCAATACAAAATAAATCTGCTACCCAACAATCTCCCCCTTTGCGTCAATTGGAGCGAGATCATTACTTCTTATTTGGGCCAGCAGCAGCAGGAACCTTCTTCTTTACAGTCTGAAACAGACACGAGATAAGAGTGAGTATCGTTTGTCTGAATCGGATGTACCACTGAATCATGTCGTCCGCTGCATTTTCTTTACACCTGTGGATGATCCCATTCACATGCTCAAGACAAGCAGTGGTATAAAGATGTTTATCCGCTAAGGCAAAGAGACATTTCTGTCCTTCAGCCCTAGTGAATATGACCGAGTTTCGCCTTGGGTCAATCTTTCCCATCTTCATCTGGTTCAGATCACTGGCTGAGCCAACAGGAGAGATCTTCGGTTTCTTCTTGAAGACATTGGCAACCTCCTGATCCATCAAGGCGACCTCCATGATATAACATACCAAGATCCTTTTGATATGGTCAATTATCGGACCATATTCAGCTTCATTCGTCAAAAGGATGTTGTGCAGAACGATCCAGTCATGGGGGTTGAGGTTCGGTAGATCTGCTAAAGATATGAGATGTTCGGTTTTTGCAGACCCTCTGATCACCCTGAACCGAACGTTGATGAACCTCCCTTCAGTGTATGGCTTCAGAACCTGAACGTTGACGATCTTCTGAGCGCTCCAGGTTTTATACTGGGGTTGAGCGGCCTTCAGATAGAACTCAATTAATTCCCGATCAACCTCCGGATGAGGATGAGGGACTTCAGCAACGCAGGCGAAGGCGTGAAAGATGAACGCCTTTCGGGTTAAGGGCATGTCGAACTGCGAGTCGACAGAGTTGTAGCAGTCAAAGGAGATCACCGGTTCGAGCCATAGGATGCTCGGAGTATCGATTACCTCCTTAATCATCCTCTCTCGAGTCCAAGCAGGGAAAAGAGTCTTCCTGCTCTCGAGGAGATTGTGGGCTTCTTTTTGTTTGCATTCAGTTTCTTCAGCTTCTCGCGCCGCACGAACGTTATCATCTTCAACATTGCGACGAATTTTGCGTTTAAGCAAGTCGGCAATGGTTTCTTGATCATCTTCCTCTTCATCCTCAGCTATCTTCTTTCCTTTATCCTTCACACCCGAACCAGAGGTTTGACCTGTAGGAGGAGGTTCGGTTGTGTGAGCAGCTTTTGAGGAAGGAGGTGGTTTCGATCCGGACTCCTTTTCTCCCCCTTGTTTCGGAGTGGACACGAAACTAGGTAGCCCTTCTATTTTACTGAGCAGATCCAGGGCAGGAGCGAGTTTTTCAGCAAGGGTTCGCCTCACCGAATGGTTCAGGATCGGATCGTGTGCTTCCAGGATGTTGGATATGGCTGAGTGTACATCCGAAACACACGTCTTGATGACCTTCCGTTCGGATCGAAGAGCGTCAAGTTGTTGCTGAGAGTTGGAAAGCTGAGCACTCTTGACCTTGAGGGCAGTGGTCTTCTGTGCTAGAACGTCCATCAATGAGTTTTCGGCGGCCAGATCCTCTTGGAGTTTAGAGAGGCGCTCATCGATGGAGGCACGAAGGGCCGAGTTGTCGTCATTGATTGATTGGCGAAGGGTGGCAAACGACTTCAACTCCGTGGAGACGAACGTGGCCAACTGTTGAACAATTGGTTCCAACGTTGTCTTTGTAGCATCGACACTCTCCTGTAAGGACTTTAACAGGTTGGAGGCGTCAGAGAATAGTTTATCGACTTTTTCGGTCGCTGCCTCACAAGCTTTCGTCGAGGCATCTATGGCGGCAGTGGCAGAAGCGACTGAATATTGCTGAGCCCTGGAGAAGGCATCAACAATCTTCTGAAGAGCAGCTTCAGAGAGAGATGACTGAGAATTGGAGGAGGAAGCAATGAGCAAATCGACTTTCTCATGCAACTCCTTAAGGTGCTTCTTTGTTACTGGAGCATCCTCATCATCGTCGCTTTGCACCTGAAACAGACTAAAATAGACCGAATCAAATTGCATGTTCTCCCCGCCAAGGAAAGGGTTATCTCCGTTAGAGGCATGACCTGGAGATGGTGGTGGTGGAGAAGCCGGTGGTGTTGTGGTGTGGGTAGGTTCAGGTTGAGTTTGAGCTGGGGTAGGTTCGGGTTGTGTGGGAGTGGGGGTAGGTTCGGGTGGTTGTTGGGTTTCGGTTGTGTGTATGGGTTCGGTTACTGGTGGTGGTTCGGTTGCATCGGTATGAACCCCCGTATCAGATACGTTGGTTGTAACCTTTGCAGTAGCTGTTGTGGTTGTATTAGTGAAAATGGGTGGTGGTATAGTGAAAGAGGTTTTAGGAATGTTGGTAGTGGGGGTTATGGTGGGAATGGAAGTGGGAATTGTTTGAGTAGGAGAGGAAATTGGTGAGTTATGGATTTCCATGTCAGGGGTAGGTGATCTGGGTGGGGTGTTGCCTCTTGGAGGGGTGTTGCCTCTTTGAGAGCCGTCCGAATCCGAACTCTCACCCTCCGACTCCTCGGAAGAGGAAGCGATAATGAGCTTTCTCTTAGGTTGAGTCTTTCGCCTCTTCTGCTGCGGGGACTAAGCAACTTTAGGAGCCTTCCTCTTTTTAGGAGAAGGACCTTTAGCCCCTTTGGTCACTTGTTTCCCTTTATCTGCCTTTTTGGCTCTATGAACAGGCTTATCAGCATCGTGAATAGACTTGAGCATCTCCGGTGTGAGATCCCTCGGACCAGACCTTTTGAACTCCTTGTAGGTCCGAATGATCCTACTGTCAGCTGGAACATCAGCGTACATGGTCTCCGGGATTGAACCAATGAAAGGGAACTTCGATGCATCTGAGACGATGATCTTCATGGTATGGAATGTACCAATCGAAGACATCAATGCACCGACAACAGTGGAGACATCGTGCTTATCCATCGCCCACTTAGTAATGATGGTCCAAAACCTGGCATACGACACCTCAGAATGTCGTGAAGAAGAGGATAAACTCTGGATGAGTTGTTGCCAGAGAACCAACCCATAGTCGACATTGACGCTGTTGTAAATCCCATACAGAATGGATAGGAAGAGTCGACTAGAGCCGTCTGAACCGGAGCTCCGTTCTGAAAGACCCTTGAAAAGGACAGTGAACATGCCGTTCCACTGTGGCGGCAAACACGATTTTTTAAACTTTGCGACGGAGGTGAGCAACTCTGTGTACCCCATATTATAGAACATACTGTTGAGATGGCCCAACGGAATTGTCTCCGGATTAACCCTAGCAGTGAAGCAAATCGTTGCTTGGAAATCGAAGCTTTGTGATCAGAAACCTCGAAGAAGATTCTATCGACCGCTTTGTCATAATGTGCAGTCGCATAGATCTGCGATAAAAGCTCCATAGGCACTGATTCCACCCGTGAAAGTGCAGGTGCTATTGGGGAATACTTCAGGCACTCGATGATTGGGAACATGTAGGAGTCGTACGCCTGAGGGATTAAATCGATCACCAAACACTGTTGAGGGCGAATGGGAAGGATGTGGGAAGGAGCGTGAACAGACGATGATTCTGCCATTGTTGAAGTTTGGGAAGAAGATGATGAACAGTAAGGGTTTCAGGGAATTTTTGCTCTCTTGGGAATTTTGATGCAGTAAAGAGGTAAAAGGGAGATGAGGTCGCCTTTTATACTAGGGTTTAAGGAGAGAGAAATATCTTCCCAAATCTTCTATCGAAATACGAAAGGTTTTCCCCGGAATCGGACTGATGCGTGACAGTTAAGGTAAGCGATGATCACGCATGAGAGAGAATGTCAGATTCCTTGGAACACGCTGCCCAACAAGCGCCGTTTCTGAAGAAACCGTTTCAAATTCACACTCGCCTTTCTGTGCCAGAGAGGAACCATTTCAAATTCTCACACGCGTCCACGACGTCAGTTAAAGAGTGGACGTTTCAAATTCGCATGCGTTCCCTTTTTACCGCCGGTTGAAATTCAATCCATAAGACTCCCGCCTGAGTCAGCAACCCTTCATCTTATCCTTGTAACGGCATCTTTTGAATAATACGCCCACGTGGATTAATTTTGACCACATCTTTATAATTAATCACCGATCCAAAGAAAAAGGCCTGAAATTATTAGTACCAGATTTTTGGAAAATCAAAGATTTTCGTGCTAAGGGTGTAAAAAAAAGGAAACAAAGCAAATCTTTTTAGGAATAAATGTGATGTCAATAAAGACACGAAACAAATGATCTCGGGCACGAATCTCATCCTTCAAAGTCAAGAGAGACCTTAAAGTGTTAATGTGGTTTCCCGTTGAATAACGATCAAACACTTATTAAGAAGTGTTGAAAGGCTTCTTTTAATTAGGCTTCTTAAGGTGGCTTTAGCTTTGGTTCAACAATCCTAATCTTGAAATAAGATAGAAAGTGAACAAAGTACTTGTGAGACCGGTGTAGTCTGTGGAACAGGTAGGCATGTAATAATTTTAAAGTAGCTGGTAAATAGAAAATCTCAAAAAAAATAAAACTGGATCCCAAGGGAAGAAACGTTATGGTGTTTAACAATTTCATAGGAATCACTCAAAAAGAAAAAAAACTTGAGATTTCATGAGGATACGTCTGTCAATTCATTAGTGAAAACTTGAGCAAATTGATTGTTCACTGTCAATTCAGATTTAGTATTGAATTTTGGGTTTCACTCAGCCCGTAGTGGCACGAAACTAAGATCATAAACACAGTTTTTGAGTAACCATAAACCTCAGTGGTAATTTCTGAGAGTCTCAAGGGTTACATTGATGAAACGGATTTAATGGAGAAAAGTAATGGAGATGGTGTAAGAAAGAAAAGTACCTCTGCTATAAAAGTAGGACCAAGCAGAAAACTCTTATCTCATGTGAGAAGAGAGTTCGGTAGCTCTTGATTAGAATAAATGTGATAGCCTAATTGGGAAGACAAGGTTTGTGTATACCAAGTCATTAAGGCTGTTATTCAGAATCTGATGAGGCTTTGGGTACATAAAGCAGCATGCTTCTAGGGACACTTAACTAATCCATCAAACATATCCCCATAAACAAACGAACACACATATAAAAATTAAAGACAAAAGGAAAAGAAAGAACAAAATATTTTTGGAGTTTTGATATATAAAAAAATAAGACTAAGAAAGAAAGAAAAAAACTGTGGAAAAGAAAAGAAAAAAAAACAAAAAAAACTTGGGAACCGAACCCGAGTGTTCGGTTTGTTTCAGTTTTGAAAAATTTTGAAAAACCGAACCCGAGCGTTCGGTTGGTTTCGGTTTTGAAAAATTTTGAAAAACCGAACCCGAGCGTTCGGTTGGTTTCCGTTTTGAAAAATTTTGAAAAACCGAACCCGAGCGATCGGTTGGTTTCGGTTTTGAAAAATTTTGAAAAACCGAACCCGAGCGTTCGGTTGGTTTCGGTTTTGAAAATTTTTGAAAAACCGAACCTGAGCGTTCGGTTGGTTTCGGTTTTGAAAAAGTTTGAAAAACCGAACCCGAGCGTTCGGTTGGTTTCGGTTTTGAAATTTTTTGAAAAACCAAGGAATTTAGACTTTCAAAAAGGAAATACTTTTGATAATAAGATAAACAGCTTTGTACATGAAATTTACAACCAAGAAAACTACCTTTTGATAGATGGGCGAGTACAGATGATTCAACCGAACCCGAGGGTTCGGTTTATTTCGCTTCTTACGTTTGAGATCGAGAGGTAGTTTGTGGTACTGAATCTGATTCCATCATACCTAGCCCTTGTAGAATTTTGTTAAATGAGGCTTCAGGAAGAGCTTTGGTAAAGACATCAGCCAGTTGATCAGTGGTTCTAACAAAGTGTACTTCAACATTTCCATCTTCCACATGATCTTTGATGAAGTGATACCTCAGTGCTATGTGCTTCGTCTTGGAGTGTTGCACTGGGTTATGATAGATCCTAATTGCACTTTCAGAGTCGCAATATAGTGGGATCTTTTTCATATTGAGTCCATAGTCTCGGAGTTGACTCTGGATCCAAATCACTTGAGAGGTACAGGATGCCGCTGCAATGTATTCTGCTTCAGCTGTGGACAAAGACACACATGTTTGTTTCTTGGATTGCCAGCTAACCAACTTCCCGTCAAGGAATTGGCAGCCTCCAGTGGTGCTTTTCCTATCGAGTCCACAACCTCCAAGGTCTGCATCTGAGTAGGCTTGAACGAAGAAGCCTGAATTGGATGGATACCATAGACCTAAGGAGGTAGTTCGCTTGAGATATCGTAGAATATTCTTCACTGCAAGCATGTGGGGTTCGCGTGGGTTTGCCTGAAATCTAGCACAGTAACAAACATAAAACATTATGTCAGGCCTGCTAGCAGTGAGATACATTAGTGAGCCTATCATCTGACGATAAAGCGTAATGTCAACAGCCGGTTTGTCGAGGGATGGGGTGAGCTTGGTGTCGAACGCCATTGGAACTTTAACTTTGGAATCTCCCATCATGCCAAATTTTGCAAGGAGAGTCTTCGTGTAAGCTTCCTGATTAATAAAGATGCCTTCGGGTCCCTGTCTAATATTTAAACCAAGGAAAAAGTTAATAGGACCCATTGAGCTCATTTCAAATTTAGTCTCCATCAGCTTTCTGAATTCAGCTGTTAGGCTAGGATTCGTTGAGCCAAAGATAACATCATCGACATAAATTTGAACAATCATAAGGTGGTTACCTTCCTTCTTGCGAAAGAAGGTTGGGTCAACCGAACCTTGTTTGAATTTGGACATCTTTAAGAATTTAGTCAGCGTTTCATACCAGGCTCTCAGAGCTTGTTTCAGTCCATACACGGCTTTATCCAGAATATAGCAATGATTTGGATACTTTTCGTTCACGAATCCAGGAGGTTGCTCCACATACACAGTTTCTTCGAGTTCTCCATTGAGAAATGCACACTTGACGTCCATTTGGTAGACCTCAAAGTTTTTGTGGGCAGCATAGGCTAGAAATATTCTTACTGATTCCAGCCTAGCTACAGGAGCGAAAGTCTCTTCATAGTCAATCCCTTCCTCCTGACAGTATCCTTTTACTACCACACGAGCTTTGTTCCTTATAACATTCCCTTCCTTGTCCATTTTGTTCCTAAAGACCCATTTAAGACCAACAACCGAGGCATCTGGAGGAGTTGGAATTAGACGCCAGACTTTGTTCCTCTCGAATTCGTTCAGTTCATCTTGCATGGCTTGAACCCAATCGGAGTGATCAAGAGCAGTATTAACTGTCTTTGGTTCAACTTTTGATACGAATGAGTTAAACATGCAGAATTCGACTTTTGAAAACAAGGAAGTCTGTTTTGCCTTGAGTTGTGATCGAGTCAGAACTTTTTCAGATACATCACCAATAAGTTGAGAGATAGGATGATCCCTGGTCCATTTGGTGAGAGGAGGGTAGTTTGGATCAAAGGTTGGATCTAGTTCAGCGTTTATCATTTCTTCTGGTTTGGACTGGCTTTCATAGTCGTAAGACATATCAGCATGCTCCCCCTCGATAGATGATCTTACAGGAATGTCTTGAGAGTCTTGAGCTTCAGTGGTTTCTTGAGGTGTTGAGCTTGCGGGCGTTGATGCACCTTCGGATGGAGAGGCACTTTCGGTTGGTGTTGTACTTTCAGTTGGCAAAGTGCTTTCGGTTGTAGTTTGAGAACTTAACTCCCCCTCAACTTGTGAGCTATGCTGGGATGATGATGGTGGATTCTCCCCCTTGACTGAAGCATTGTGTGGTGGAGAATCGTCAGAGCTTGATCCTCCTTCATTCATTCTTCTTGCAACATCTTTGATAATTTGCTTCATATGATCTACCTTGTTGTCTGCTGCGCCTGCTTCTGATAGAGTGGCTTTCTCTGGTTCATGAAAGAGCTCCATGAACTGCTCGAATAGATTAGCAATCGAGGCTGTGACTTGGCCAGTTTGAGGAAAAATTTCCCCAGCTGTGTCTTCGTTGGCCTTTAGCTTTTTGACAAAGCTTTCATCAAAAGTCACATAGTAAGTTTCTTCTATTCTCTTCGAATGCTTGTTTAATACCCTGTACGCTTTAGAAGTGAGAGAATAGCCCAGAAATATTCCTTCGTCGGCTTTGACATCAAACTTGTTTCGGTGTTCTTTGGAATTGAAAATGAAACACCTTAAACCAAACACATGGAAGAACTTCACATTTGGCTTCCTGTTGTTGATAAGCTCATAAGGAGTTAGAGTGAAGCGCTTGTTGAGATATGACCTGTTCTGTGTAAAACAAGTAGCAGAAATAGCATTAGCCCAAAAATAAAGAGGTAAGGAAGCAAAACTTAGCATGGTTTGGGCTGCTTCACACAAAGACCGGTTTCGTCTTTTGACAATCCCGTTTTGTTGAGGTGTGTAGGGAGCTGAGAAGTTGTGACTGATTCCCTTTTCTGCTAGAAATTCTTCAAATTCTCTATTTTTGAATTCCAGACCATTGTCGCTCCTGATGTTGCGAACTACCCTCTTCAGCTGTACTTCAATCTGATTGATGAATACTTTTAGCTTGTGAGTCGCTTCAGATTTAAGCTTCAGAAAGAACACCCATGTAAAACGTGAAAAGTCATCAACAATAACAAGAATATACTTGCTACCATCGATGCTTTCGATAGATGATGGACCACACAGATCAACATGAAGTAATTCTAGTGGTTCAAAAACTTTAGTGTTTATTATAGATGGATGACTTTGACGACTCTGCTTCCCCATTTCACATGCAGCACACAAATGATCTCTATCATACTTGAGCAAAGGAAGACCTCGAACATGGCCTCCAGTGACAAGTTTGTTGATGTCTTTAAAGTTGAGATGAGAGAGCCTTCGGTGCCATAGCCAGCTTTCGTCAGATTGTGCTTTGGATAACAGGCAGATAGCTGGGTTTCCTTTGATGGGTTTGAGGTTTAGAGGAAACATTTCACCTTTACGTTCTGATTTAAGAATAACTCTTTTCGTCTTCTTCTCAATTATTTCAAAACCCTCAGTGTCGAATGAGACTTTGAGACCGGTACCTCCAACAAGCTGAGATACACTGATGAGGTTATGTTGTAGCCCTTCCACATATGCAACCTTCCTTATCGTAAAATCACCATTTGTAATCATTCCATAGCCTTTTATGGTGCCGAAGGAGTTGTTCCCGAACTTGACGTTTCCACCATTTGAAAGAGACCTGTATTCCCTTAGCTCTTCCTTCCTTCCTGTCATGTGACGTGAGCAGCCACTATCAATGTACCATTCTTCGTCAAACTGCTCGTCACTGATAACCTGCAAAGATTAAGCAGATTTAGGAACCCAAAGTTTCTTGGGTCCTCGTGAGCCTTTCATAGAAACAGGAATAGTAAGAGAGATATCAACTAAATATGTTCTTTTTATTAGAGTTGTTTCATCTTTCTTTTTGATGGTAAAAACTTTAATTTTATTGGGATTTGATGCTTTCGGTTTTGACTCTGGTTTAACCACTGAAACCTTCTGTTTTCCTTTTTGTTCAGCTAATGATTGAGATTTTTGAGAGTGAACAGAATGGGATGTAGAACGAGGTGGAGAGGAATTAGAAGCATTTGAAGAATTAGAAGAGTTAGTATGAGAGAGCTTAGATTGAGATGACTTCTTGACAGGAGACTCTAGGTGACCCTCTTACTCTTGATCATTAGTGGGACCGACCCTAGAGTTTTGATCTCTTTTGATTTCAGAACCGAACCTTTGCTTTCAGTTGATGTTGTTTTCTGAACCGAACTTCTACTTTCGGTTGGAATCATTTTCTGAACCGAACCTTTGCTGTCGGTTGATATTTTTCTCCGAACCGAACCTCTGCTTTCGGTTGTTGTTGCTCTCTTGAGATTCAACATGACTCTTCTCTGACTTTAAGTTCTTATCTTGATGCGAGAAATAGGCATTCTGAGATTGCCAAAACTGTTTTCTTTCAGAGAGATTCTTCCTGTATCTCTGATTCCTTTGACGTTTTTGATCTCTCATCTGCTTCGGTTGATGATGGATGTTAGCTTTCGGTTTCTGTTTTTCTTTAGCAAGTTCACACTGAACTGATGAGGTTTCTCTTGGGGATGTGAATTCTTTTGCAGGAATTTCTTTTTCCTGAGGAATATCTTTCGTACCACTAGTACTTGGCACATCAAAACTATCAGGTTTATTCAAGGGTTCTGGCACATATCTGCCTTTGCTTTTCCATGAAGTCCTTTCAGACAAGCCCACCGTTTCATCAGCATTGTCAATTGGAGCTGACCAGAAGAATTCATCACAGCCATCAGCATTGTCTTCGTTTACAATAGCTGTGAGTTCAGCAGTCTGATGTTCGGTTACGCCCGTTACCTTATACACCTGATTTGGAGTGGTTCTAACCTTTTGGTACACTACTGCCTTCTCTTCAAGGATCGGGGACTTTTGTTGGGACATACGAGCGAACTCCACTGAATTTTCTGAAATTAGATTCTTGTGGTTTTCAGGTTCGCTTTTAACAAATTCTGAACAGTCAACTGTATCCTCTACCGAAATTTCACTCATATTGTCATCCTCATTAAGCTCGGATGCATTTTCAACATCAATATTATTTTCTGAGCTCAAGTTGGCGTTTAAAGAGTCAAATTTTTGTACGGTTTTGGTTCTTAGTTTCCGTTTATCATTTTCGTCCAAAAGGTTTTTAAGCATGTCCTTATGGTCCTTGGACTTAATAAAAGATTCAATTTTGTCCAGTCCATACATGTACATCGGATTAACGTCCTCAGACGAAATAACACTCTCACAATTATACGCTTCAGCATCAATTTCATCCTCCTTAAACTCAAGAAAGGGTAAAATCATGCGATGAATCTTTTGTCCTATTTCACAATCCAAATGAAGCTGAGTAATATTAGTGTAAAGACGTTTTGCAATCAAACAAAAAACATTTCGCTGTTTCAAAAGCTTTAAATTGTCTCTTTGCAAGTAAATGTTTTTGTCTTTTATTTTGATTAGTTCCGACTCCTTCAGTTCGATCCACATGCACCGTTCCTCACTCTTCGAAGACACCCTGCTTAATTGGTCAGTTAGGTTAGAATTGGTGACTCGAGTTTGAGTTAGACTACTATCTAAATGAGATATTCTTGAATTAACACTTTTTAATTCTTTTTCATAAGAGCATTGTGGGACTTTAAAAGAGACAAAGACAGATTGTACCTTCTTGATCAGTTCATCAAGCTCGTTGAACTGCATGCTGAGCGGTTTAGCTGGAAAGCACAAATCCTGTTGCTCCTTCGGTTCATCATTCCCACCATCAGTGTTGTATCCCCTCATCTGAGATACGTCGGACACCATCAAGCATCTTCCTCCACTGCCCTCTTCTTTCGCCACATAAGCCTTTCCATGAGTAGGCTTCCTCACTTCATCATCTTCAGAGTCGGTTGACCAGACCTCCACACCACCGAACTCATCGTCAGCAACCGAACCCTGCACAATTAAAGCATTCATAGAAGGGTTAGCGGTGGATTTCTTCTTCCTAATTTCATCCAGCTTTTTCTGCAACAAAGCTTCTTCATCCTTTTCCTCATCCTTCTCTGCCATCTTTTTGAGGACACAATCCTTTGCATAGTGGTTCTTTCCTCCATAATAGTAGCAGCTTACTCCGGAATCTCCTTCAGCCTTCGGTTCCTTCTTTGACTCTTCAACCTTTGGTTCATCTTTGACCTTTTCAGAACTGTAACTCCCCTGGCAATTTCGGTTCTTGTTAGAGGGGAATCTTTTCTTGATGAACCTCTTGGGGTTTGACACCATCATGGCATAGTCCTCAGAAGTGAGGTCATAATCCTCCAAGTTGAGGTCTTCATCCTCCATCATAGCTTTACTTTTGGACAAGAGGGCTAACGAACCTAGGCTTGAAATCACATTCTTCTCCTGCAACACGATCTTCTCATGAGATTTCAAGATACCCACCAGTTTCGCCAAAGAGTAGGATTTAAATTGCTCATGCGCTTTAACTGTGGACACAACTGCTCTCCACTCGGATCTGAAGCCGTTTAAAAACGTAACCTTCTGCTCAATAAGCTTCCTTTCGATGTCGTGCTTGATCATCTTGCTAAGAAGATGATTGAAGCGATCGAACGTTTGGGTCACCGTTTCTTCGGCTCTTTGCTTGAATTCACCAAACTCAGACAAGAGTAAGGTTTGAATGGAGTGTTCAAGATCTTCGTCTGTAGAGTACAATTCACGTAGCCTATCCCATATCTCTTTTGCCGTCGTGCATGAACTCACCAGCCTGAAAGTATCGGACTGAAGGGCGAATCTGATCAATCTTAACGCTTTGATATTGCACTGAAATTTATCTTTTTCATCTTGCGCAATATCTTTAACGTCTTTCAGAAGATCATTATACTCCTTTTGAGTTTTAATAATCCTTGAAGTAGCTGAATGAGAAAAAGGTCCAGAGATGATTGCTTCCTAGATGAGGTATCCATTATCCTCATATCCTATAACGTAATCTTCAAAGTGATGCGCCCAGACTTCATAATCATGGGTGTACAGGATGGGAATCTTCATTGTTGATCCAATACTGTTCGAAATATTAATAGGATTGGATTGCGACTCGTCCATAATGATCGAATAACCTGTTCAAAGATCAAACTTGTAATAAATCAAATTAGGGCAAAACAATAAATATCGAGATACGTCAATAATGAGATGATGGCTCAATAAATATCAGTAATTGCGGAATAACCCTAATTGAAACCTTTTTCACAGAAAAGAAGTGTATCGATTACACAGCCTCCTGCTCTAATACCAATTGATAAGTTAAAAACTAACTTGAAGATCGATTAGATCTATAAAACAGGTAAAGAAATAAATGAGTAAACAGCAAGAACACAATAATGGATCAAAGATGTCGAATGATTAATCAACAATCCTCAGAAGAGCTCGATTAAGAACTTCTACTGTAGAGGATTAAAAGGGTTTACAAGAACGATTAAAGAAATCTGTAAACTATCGTAATTGCTATCGTCTTCTAGATCGTTAACCTAACATGCATGCAAGCACATTATTATATACTAAACCCTACAAGCTCACGGTTGGACAGGCCCAAAACCGGAGTGCAAAACTTTGGACTATAAACTGAGCCCAATGACGCAATACAAAATAAATCTGCTACCCAACATATTCTTCTGATAATAATAACTTGGATAAAGCATCATTATGGCATTGTTGCCTTGGACATGTGAGCAAGAAACGCATCGGCCAACTCCAAAAGGATGGAGTATTGGAGTAATTTGACCTAAAGTTGGATGATAGTTGTGAATCATGCTTACTTGGAACAATGACAAAGTCTTCACTGCTTCTTGTGCTAGGGGTGAAGGTTTGTTGGATCTGTTGGGTTTTGAGCAATCTAACACTTCCTAAGTGTGCATGCAACCCTAATAAACCTTGGATCTATGTTTGTCTAAATACATGCAAAATAATAATTTTCCAAGGTTTATAACCTATCTAACATGGCATGGGGAACATTTCAACATAAAAGAGTTAGAAGAGATTACATACCTTTGTTGTGTTGGGTTCTTAGGAGTTTGAGGGCCAAGCACCAATAGTGTGAATGCCTCAAATGGAATCACAAACACCACAAACTCTTGGAAAACTTTGAGAGAGTATACACACTCTTGTATTTTCGGCCACACACATGCACACACACACTAGAACACTAGCTTTCTCTTAGGCTATCTTAGGCTCACTTTCATGCTCCATAAGCATGCTTATATAGTATGCATGGTTAGAGTGAAACCCTAATAACCCATGTCTTTTCCTATTCCAAGGATCCATGGGTTAAAAGCTCCATGGATCATCCATGGACTTCCACATAAGCCTAGCCCATTAACAAATGAGTATTAGCCCACACTATATAAAACAAATAGCCCATAATTTAATTAGTATTCCTTTTAATCTCTAAATTAATCCATAATTAATTTAAGACTAAAACTAATTAAATAACGTAACTTCATATTAATATATTATAACTCATAATATATTAATAAACATATGTGTATAACTCTCATAAAATTATCCATAATAGTTTGGATGAGATGCAACCCAAATGGACCATGCCGGTCGGGTCAAGTATATACCAAATAAGTTATGGACTTAGACACCTTATCCAACAGACTCCCACTTGGATAAGTCTAATAACTATATTTGCCTATAACTTCAGGAACCAACCAACAATCGTAGCTCTCGAAAACTCCCTCGAACAATGAAGACTCTGTCGAACTATGAAGCGCCATTTTAGATAAGTGATCACATAATCCTCTGTTCTCATGATATCAGCCGGACAAACACATGGAACTATGTCTTGCTTATTGTCTAGCAGTTGTTTCTCGATTATCCGATTTGTTTGACGAAGAACTTCACTGAACACATCGGTTTAGTTCTGACCAGGCCTGGTATATGGGTCAACACAAAATCATCGAGGGGCCCGGATATCGCTTCTATTTCTAGAAGGAACAGATAAACTTCGACTGATATGCTTGTTCCACTACTTATTGAATTGTACACAAAGGCACGTTTTATAACATCAAGTTACTGATGCGTTTACGTGCAATCAATGCACAACCAACTCATAGGTAACAACTCATATCTCTAGGTTTAAAGATTTATATGATGTTATCGTCTCACGATCACTCGAGATAAATTCCATGAAGTGATACAAGTGAGCGTGGGTTTATACCAATACTCATAACTTATGAGTACTCATGAATGTTGCAGCAACCATTGCCATGCCTAAACACCTTTAAGGCATCTACAAACCCAATTCATGACAATCTTGATTCATACCTACTTCCGACGTATGATCGATTGTGGAGGTTTGAACAAATTAATTATTCTGGAAGTCAAAACATGCAAAACTGAAACAATAGTAAATAATTGACAATGATAGTAACACTTTACTCATAAATAAATCACAAATTTTATTCATCATCAAACGTCGATTACATTTTACAAGTTTCAGGAAAACTATCTAATCTGTAAAACTAATATCGTCCCTCAGCCCGATGCGTCTCGCATGCTGAAAATGCTTAACCCTCGTCAGTCCCTTCGTAAGGGGATCTGCAGGATTCTCATCTGACGATATCCTCCTTGTCACAAGGAGTCCTTCTTCAATCTTGTGCCTTATGAAGTGATATTTTCTGTCAATGTGTCGGGATCTGCCATGATCTCTTGGTTCCTTGGCTAAGATAACCGCAACATTGTTGTCACAGAAAATCTCTATAGGTTCCTTAATAGCTGGTACAACTCCAAGGTCTCCGATGAAGTTCTTTAGCCATATCGCCTCCTTCGCTGCTTCACTCGCTGCTATATACTCTGATTCACAAGTCGAATCAGCCACCGTCTCCTGCTTGGAACTCTTCCAAGAAATTGCCCCTCCATTTAAGGTAAAGATCCAGCCCGACTGAGAGCGGAAATTATCCCTATCAGTCTGAAAACCAGCATCACTATACCCTAATATTCTCAAGTCATCACTGCCACCAAGGGTAAGGACCCAATCCTTAGTCCTCCGCAGGTACTTGAGAATGTTCTTTACCGCGGTCCAATGAGCCTTGCCAGGGTTCCCCTGATACCTGCTGACCATGCTCAAAGCAAATGCCACATCAGGACGGGTACAAGTCATAGCATACATGATCGAGCCAACTGCGGAAGCATATGGTAATTGGCTCATCTCAGCTATCTCAGCCTCTGTACTCGGACTCTGAGTCTTACTCAGTTTGGTATTGCTTTGGATCGGTAAATCTCCTTTCTTGGAATTCTCCATGTTGAACCTTTTCAACACCTTATCCAAGTAGATACTCTGACTAAGTCCAATTAGTCTTCTACTCCTTTCTCTTAATATCCTTATCCCTAGGATATAGGTAGCCTCCCCTAGGTCCTTCATAGCAAAGCAGTTCCCAAGCCAGGACTTAACCTCCTGCAAGGTTGGGATGTCATTTCCTATGAGTAGTATGTCATCCACATACAGTACCAAGAAGCTAACTATACTCCCACTAGCTCTGACATACACGCAAGACTCATCTTCGCTTCTCAAGAAGCCAAACTCTTTTACCTTCTCATCAAAACAAAGATTCCAGCTACGAGATGCTTGTTTTAATCCATAAATGGATTTCTTAAGCTTGCATACTCTATTAGGGTGCTCTGCATTGACAAAACCCTCTGGCTGATTCATGTACACATCCTCAGCCAACTTTCCATTAAGGAAAGCGGTTTTGACATCCATTTGCCATATTTCATAATCATGAAATGCTGCAATGGCTAACATAACCCTAATAGACTTAATCTTGGCCACCGGCGAGAAGGTTTCATCATAATCAATACCTTGAGTTTGAGTAAAACCCTTCGCAACCAGTCGAGCCTTATAAGTATGCACTTTTCCTTCCATGTCGGTCTTCTTTTTGAAGATCCATTTGCACCCGACTGTTTTACGGCCTGGTACATTGTCAACCAAGTTCCAAACTTGATTGTCATACATGGACTGTATCTCGCTGTCCATAGCCTCCTTCCATTTAGCAGACTCCGGGCCTGCCATGGCTTCCTTAACACTGCTAGGTTCATCCAAATTTACTAGTGTACTATCACTAATAAACGTATCACCTTCCGTAGTAATATGAAAACCATAATAAAACGAAGGTGTGTTCCTAACCCGTGTGGAACGTCTCGGAGGTACAGACTCGTCAGCTGGATCAACAGGAGTTTCTACCTCAGGTTGATTGCTAGTGTCTGAGGTTCCTTCACCAATTGATTCTTGAATTTCTTCAAGATCAATCTGCCTCCCACTGTCTCCTTGGCTTATAAATTCTTTCTCGCGAAAGATCCCTCTTCGTGCTACAAAGACCACATTCTCACTGGGTCTGTAGAAAAGGTAACCGAAGGATTTCTGTGGGTAGCCGATGAAAATACACCTTTCACTTCGGGGTTCAAGCTTATCATGAGTTTCACGCCTCACGAAGGCTTCGCAACCCCAAATTTTGATGTGGTCCAAATTGGGAACCTTCCCAGTCCACATCTCATGAGGTGTTTTGGTAACCTTCTTTGTAGGGACTAGATTAAGGATATGGGCGGCAGTCTCTAAGGCATACCCCCAAAAAGAGATTGGTAACGAAACTCGACTCATCATAGAGCGAACCATGTCCAACAAGGTACGATTACGCCTCTCAGCTACACCATTCAGCTGTGGTGTCCTGGGAGGAGTCAATTGTGAGACAATCCCACACTCCTTAAGATAGTCAAGGAACTCGGTACTAAGATACTCACCACCTCGATCGGATCGAAGCATCTTAATGTTCCTGCCCAATTGATTTTCTACTTCCTGTTTGAATTCCTTAAACCTTTCAAAGGTTTCGGACTTGTGTTTGATCAAGTAGACATACCCATATCTACTATAATCATCAATAAAAGTCACATAATACCGATTAGCGTCCCTTGTGGCGGTTTTGAATGGCCCACATACATCAGTATGTATTAGGTCCAACAAACCTTCACCCCTCTCACAAGTTCCAGTGAAGGGTGATTTTGTCATTTTTCCAAGTAGACAAGATTCACAACTATCATCTGATTTGAGGTCAAATGATTCCAAGACTCCACTCTTTTGGAGTTGGTCTATGCGTTTCTTGTTTACATGTCCAAGACGACAATGCCACAATGATGCTTTATCTAGGCTAGTAGAAGAATCAATATACAACACATTATTTCCTAAGTTGTCTACAATCGACACAGTTTCATACACGCCATCACAAGGTAATGCTTTAAAATAAAACACATTATTAAAGAAAGCATTAATACCACCACATTCATTATCAAACGAAAAGGTAAAACCTTGTTTGTACAAAGCATGAAAAGAAATAATATTCCTCGCCATTTCAGACGAGTATACACATTTATTCAAATCTAATTTTAACCCATTATTAAGCAACAAAGTATAAACTCCAATCTTGGAAACAGGTGAAGCCTTCCTATTCCCCATGATTAAGTTTATCTTCCCGTGCTCCACATCCTCACTTCTTCTTAGGCCCTGCAAATCAGAACATATGTGAATACCACATCCTGTATCAAGCACCCAAGAGTTAGAATATGTTGAGTAATTAGACAATATAGTGTAAATACCTGCATAGGTGGGTTTCACTTTCCCATCCTTTAGATCCTGCAAGTACTTAGGGCAGTTTCGCTTCCAGTGTGCCTTTTCATGGCAATAAAAGCATTCAGCATCCTTTGGAATGGCAGAAGGAGTGATAGAACCGTTCTTAGTCTTGGATGAGGAGCCTTCAAGAGACTTTCCCTTGGTACCCTTCGAAGGGTGCTTCCTCTTTTTCCCTTTGCCTTGCCCAATAGCTAAAACAGGGGTAGAAGTTGGAGTAGGAGTAGTAGAGGTAACAACCGCTTTACCCTTAAGACCGGTTTCAGCGGTCTTCAAGAGTCCTTGAAGCTTGCTGAGGGTAACTTCCTCCTTGTTCATATGATATGTCATTCGAAAATGATCATAACAAGAAGGCAAGGAGTGCAAAATGATGTCAATTGCTAACTCCTCGGGGATGTTAACATTCAGCTTCAGCAAACGGTCCACATACCTTTGCATCTTTTGCATGTGGCCCGTGACGGATTCACCGTCCTTCATGCGGGTAGTTATTATGGAGGAGATTATTTCATACCGCTCCTGACGAGCACTCTGATGGTACCTTTCCATCAAGTCTTGGTGCATCTCAAAAGGGTAGAAATCTTCATATGACTTTTGGAGCTCGGCTGTCATCGTGGCCATCATGATACATGCCACCTTAGTAGCATCTCTCTCATGAGTCCTGAATTCAGCGATCTCCTCAGGAGTAGCAGTAGACTCATCAAGTTCTTTTAACTCCTTATCGAGGACATATTCCTTGTCCTCGTAACGAGTAACCATCCTGATGTTCCTAATCCAATCCATGAAGTTGGAACCATCAAAGATGACCCTCCCACAAAGATTCATGAGAGAGAAAGAACCAGTTGGGTTAGAGCCTGAAGCATTAGTGTTGGAAGACATCTGAAAGAAGAAAGTAAGTTTAGATTAGATATTTAGGATCCTTAATAAGACACCCAAATATAATATTAAGGCTAGGATCCAATCACAATATATTACACTTAGAAGAGGGATGCCGTAATCTAAGTAATAATATATTTGAAAGGTAGGCGAATGACGATTCACCAATTTCCACCATGAAAACGAAATGATTAATTAGGTTTAATTGGATTTGAAATTCCTAGATTCTTTTGAGATTCATTGAACTTTTCAATGGCATGTTTCAATCTCGATTGTGCCCTTCAAGTTTTGTGACTGGGATGCCGAGGATCACAAAACAAGGTGTGAATAACCATGCTAACTCACTTGGTACTCCTAATATTATCACCTAATCAATGTGCCGGTTAACCACACACGCTCCATTGATCTATGACAACATTAAGTTACCCTTCGTGATCCTTACTAGTCTAATTAGTGTGCCGGTTAACCACACACGCTCCACTAACGACTTGGTAAGGTACAAAGTGTGAATTCCATGGATTAGCACCATGTTCACATTTTCCTAAAATAACTAAGATTGGGAATTAAAAGAGTTTAGTTATTTTATAATATTCATTATACTTTTAATGAGGATTTAAAGTCGTTGTTCTACCCGTTCGGCTAACGACCCTCCACCGATCAAGCAAGCGGTGGGTGAGAGTATACACCCATTAAGTCGCCATTTTATAGGCAACAACCTTATACCCACCTTATAGACCGGCTTCGTGAATGAGGCCTACTAACGGTAAAACGACTTATTCTTATACATATATATAATAATTAACCATTAATGTTATAAATAGTATAAGGGTTGAATTTTAACTATTAAAACTCTAAGGTTTGGAATTAAAGTTTATTAAAGTGTGTGAAACTTTACAAATTCCAAAACTTGAGGACAAGTTTTGTAACTTTGCAAAACTCTTCATTTCATAACTTATGAATTAAAGGTTCATAAAAATGAAGACTCTTCATTTTCATGTAACTTATGTGTTTTAAGTGTGTGTTAAATGAAAGTGACCTTTGGTAATCCATAACTTGAGGACAAATTATGGACTCCATTAAAACACATAAATGATTAAGAATTAATTCTAAACAATTCAGCAAATAATTCCTATCATTTTCTAAATTCATAAGAACATGAACATGATCATCAAAAATTCAAGAATTATATGAACACATAAAATCATGGATTTTTTGATATATGCTATTGTAAATGGATTAGAACAACCATTACACCAACTAAAATAAGTTTTACAACACCAAAACAATTTAGGGTAATGTTTCCAGTCCATTTCCAGCAGCAAAAGTCGAGATTCTGCATTCTTTCGATCCTACTCGCCGAGTGCACGAACGGACTCGTCGAGTAGGTTGAAGTTTGCCTTGGACTCGGCGAGTCCCCCCAATGGACTCGGCGAGTCTAGCATGCAGACAGCAACGATTTCGACTTTTTTTCACTATTTTGCATCAAGTATCAAACAAGCAAGCCTAGGCTCTGATACCACTGTTGGGTTTTGAGCAATCTAACACTTCCTAAGTGTGCATGCAACCCTAATAAACCTTGGATCTATGTTTGTCTAAATACATGCAAAATAATAATTTTCCAAGGTTTATAACCTATCTAACATGGCATGGGGAACATTTCAACATAAAAGAGTTAGAAGAGATTACATACCTTTGTTGTGTTGGGTTCTTAGGAGTTTGAGGGCCAAGCACCAATAGTGTGAATGCCTCAAATGGAATCACAAACACCACAAACTCTTGGAAAACTTTGAGAGAGTATACACACTCTTGTATTTTCGGCCACACACATGCACACACACACTAGAACACTAGCTTTCTCTTAGGCTATCTTAGGCTCACTTTCATGATCCATAAGCATGCTTATATAGTATGCATGGTTAGAGTGAAACCCTAATAACCCATGTCTTTTCCTATTCCAAGGATCCATGGGTTAAAAGCTCCATGGATCATCCATGGACTTCCACATAAGTCTAGCCCATTAACAAATGAGTATTAGCCCACACTATATAAAACAAATAGCCCATAATTTAATTAGTATTCCTTTTAATCTCTAAATTAATCCATAATTAATTTAAGACTAAAACTAATTAAATAACGTAACTTCATATTAATATATTATAACTCATAATATATTAATAAACATATGTGTATAACTCTCATAAAATTATCCATAATAGTTTGGATGAGATGCAACCCAAATGGACCATGCCGGTCGGGTCAAGTATATACCAAATAAGTTATGGACTTAGACACCTTATCCAACAGGATCTAGTTCACACGGATGTGTGTGGACCCTTCAAATCTTCCACAAGGGATGCTAATCGTTATTATTTGACTTTTAATGATGATTATAGTAGATATGGATATGTCTATTTAATCGAGCATAAGTCATAAACTTTTGAAAGGTTTAAAGAGTTTAAACAGGAAGTCAAGAATCAATTAGGCAAGAACATTAAGATGCTTCGATCCGATCGTGGTGGTGAGTATCTTAGTACAGAGTTCCTCAACTATCTTAAGGAATGTGGGATTATCTCACAAATGACACCTCCCGGGACACCATAGCTTAATGGTGTGGATGAGAGGCGCAATCGAACCTTGTTGGATATGGTTCGTTCCATGATGAGTCGAGCTTTACTACCAATCTCATTTTGGGGGTATGCATTAGAGACTGCTGCCCATATCCTTAATTTGGTCCCTACAAAGAAAGTTTCCAAAACTCCTCATGAGATGTGGACTGGTAAAGTTCCTAAACTATACCACATCAAGATTTGGGGTTGAGAGGCTTTCGTGAGACGCGAGACTCATGATAAGCTCGAACCTCGAAGTGAGAGGTGTATTTTTATCGGCTACTCACATAAATCCTTTGGTTACCTCTTCTACAGACCTAGTGACAATGTGGTCTTTGTAGCAAGGAGGGGTGTCTTTCGAGAAAGAGAGTTCATAAGCCAAGGAAACAGTGGGAGGTAAATTGACCTTGAAGAAATTCAAGAGTAAAGTGGTAAAGGAACTTCAAACCCTAACACTCAACCTAAGGAGGAAACTCCTGTTGAGCCAATTGACAAGTCTGTACCTCTGAGGCGTTCCACAAAGGGTTAGGAATGCAACTGAGCATTATTATGGTTTCCATATTACTGCGGAAGGTGAGACACTTATCAGTGATGAGACATTGGTAAGTCTAGATGAACCTAACAGGTACACGGAAGCCATGGCAGGCCCCGAGTCTGCCAAATGGAAAGAGGCAATGGACAACGAGATACAGTCCATGTATGACAATCAAGTTTGAAACTTGGTTGACAATGTACCAGGTCGTAAGACAGTTGGGTGCAAGTGGATCTTCAAGAAGAAGACCGACATGGAT
The DNA here is from genome assembly GCF_002870075.4 of Lactuca sativa. NCBI lineage: Eukaryota > Viridiplantae > Streptophyta > Magnoliopsida > Asterales > Asteraceae > Lactuca > Lactuca sativa. Next base: position 215,103,665 of record NC_056626.2, on the reverse strand, counting down.
GGTAATGTACACACTTATAAGGCGCGACTGGTTGCAAAGGGCTTTTCTCAAACTCTGTGAGTTGATTATGATGGGACCTTTTCACCAGTAGCAAATATTAAGTCCATTAGTGTCCTGTTAGCCATCGCTGAATTTCATGATTATGAAATGTGGCAAATAGATGTCAAAACCGCCTTCCTTAATGGAAGTTTGGCTAAAGATGTTTACATGAGTTAGCCATAGGGTTTTGTCAGTACAGAATACCCTAATAGATTGTGTAAGCTCGAGAAATCCATTTATGGATTGAAACAGGAACCTCGCAGATGGAATCTTTGCTTTGACGAGAAAGTCAAGGAATTTGGCTTTTCGAGGAGTGAAGATGAATCTTGTGTCTATGTCAAGGCTAGTGGGCGTATAGTCTGCTTTTTGGTACTGTATGTGGATGACATACTACTCATAGGAAATGACATGCCAACCCTACAGGAAGTGAAGTTCTGGCTTGGGAAGCGTTTCTCTATGAAAGACCTAGGAGAAGCCGCCTATATTCTAGGGTTAAGGATTATGAGAGACCGGAGTAAAAGACTAATTGGACTTAGTCAGAGTACATACTTGGAGAAGGTGCTGAAGAGGTTCAACATACATAACTCCAAGAAATGAGAGTTACCCATCCAGAGTAAAACCAGACTGAGTAAAACTCAGAGCTCGAGTATTGAGGCCGAGATAGCAGAAATGAGACGAGTACCTTATGCTTCTGTAGTAGGTTCAATCATGTAAGCTATGACCTACACTCGACCTGATGTAGCCTTTGCTTTGAGCATGGTTAGCAGATATCAGGGGAACCCTGGCAAGGCTCACTGGACTGCACTAAAGAATATCCTCAAGTACCTGCGGAGGACTAAGGACTGGGTCCTTACCCTTAGTGGGAGTGATGACTTGAGAGTTGGAGGGTATAGTGATGCAAGCTTTCAGACTGATAGGGATAATTTCCACTCTCAGTCGGGCTGGGTCTGTACCATAAACGGAGGAGAAATTACTTGGAAGAGTTCCAAGAAAGAGACAGTAGCTGATTCAACTTGCGAATTAGAGTATATAACAACAAGCGAGGCAGCAAAGGAGGCGATATGGCTGAAGAACTTCATTGGAGACCTTGGAGTTGTACCAACTATAAAGGAGCCAATGGAAATTTTCTGTGATAGTGAAAGTGCAGTTGCCTTAGCCAAGGAACCAAGGGATCACGGGAGATCTAGACACATTGACAGAAAATACCATTTCATTAGACATCGAATAGAAGGACTTCTCGTGGCAAAGAGGGTATCATCAGATGAGAACCCAGTAGATCCCCTTACGAAGGGACTGAGTCGGGCTAAGCATCTCCAGCATGCTCGGAGCATAGGGCTGAAGGATGATATTATTTTTAGTAGTTAGATAATTCAAAAATTTGTAAAGTGTATTTGACATTTGATGATGAGTAAAAGTTGTGTTAGTTATGAGTAAAGTGTTGCTATCTTTTTTCAATCGTTTACTACATTTATTTTGCACGTTTTGACTTCCAGAATAATTATGTTTGGTATATCATATTATTCGATTCTCCACAGTTGGTCATATGTTGGAAGTAGGTATGAATCAAGACTGTCATGAGGTGGTTGTAGAGGTCTAAGTTGTTGGACATGGCTACAACACTCATGAGTGCTCATAAGTTCTGAGCATTGGACTCAACCCACGCTCACTGGTATCGCTTCATGGAATTTATCTCGAGTGATCGTGAGACGGTAATATCATATAAGTCTTCAAACCTAGAGATATGACTTGTTGCCTATGAGTTGGTTATGCATTGATCGTACGCAACCACATTGGTAACTCGATGTTATAAAATGTACTTTTGTGTTTGATTCAACAAGTAGTAGAATAAGCATATGAGTTGAAGTTTATCTGTTCCTTCTTGGATTAGAAGCGATATCTGGGCCCCTCGATGATTTTGTTTTGACCTATGCACCGGGCCCGGTCAGAATCGAATTAATGTGTTCAATTTAGTTATATGTCAAACAAATCGGAAATCGGGAAACAAACTGTTGGAAAATAAGTAAGACGTTGTTCCATGTATTTGTCCGACTGATATCTAGAACATAGAAGTATATGATAACTTACCTTAAATGGCGTATCATCATCTTCTCAGTTCCGAGAGACCTTGAAAGAGCTACGATTGCTGATCGGTTCCTGAAGTCATACTTACAGATATATTTATTAGACTTATCCAAGTGGGAGACTGTTGGATAAGGTGTCTAAGTCCATAACTATATTTGGTATGCACTTGACCCGACCCGGCATGGTCATGCATTTGGATAGACTAAATGAGTGAAATAACACTTGTGGTTTATTAATATATTATAAGTTCTAATATATTATTAGTCTTATTTAAGTAGTATTGATCAATAATTAATTTGGAATTAATTAAGTGATCAAAAGATAACTAATTAAATATATGGGTTGAATATGTAAATCATCCATAACTTGTATAGTGGGCTAAAAGGATCCATGGATCATCAAGTTGGGTTAAACCCATAGGATGATCCATGGATGCTCCATGGGAGTTACAAACCCATGGGTCATGGAAATGAAGAGTCATGTCACATTAGGGTTTACATGGTGTAACACTAGATGTGACACACTATATAAGGATCATTATACTCACCAAAATCGTGTACACACTAAGAACAAGAGAGGGCAAGCCGATTTATACAAGTGATATACATACTCTAAGTTATTCCAAAGCATTTGGTGTTGTGTGAAGCATTTGAGGCATCACACTTGGGGTGCTAGGCTCTCAAGGTTTTCAAGGAATCAAATCAACTACAAGGTATGTAATGCAAGCCATCTTTTAGATTAAAACTTCCCCATGTATGCTAGATAGGGTTATGAACCCTAGAAATCATATTTTGTATGTATTTTAGACAAACAGATCCAAGGTTTTCTAGGGTTGCATGTACACTTGGGGGTGTTAGAATGCTCAAAACCCATCACACGCCGCCATACGACTCAAAGCATCGGCCACCACATTGGCCTTCCTGGGGTGGTACAAAATCTCGCAGTCATAATCTTTTACCATGTCTAACCACCTCCTCTGCTGCATATTCAAGTTTGGATGAACCATAAAATACTTCAAACTCTTATGATCTATGTAAATAGTGCATCAGACCTGTACAAGTAATGCCTCCAGATCTTGAGGGTAAACACCACCACCTCTAATTCCAAATCATGAGTGGGGTAATTCGCCTCATGAGGCTTCAGCTGCCTCAAGGCATAAGCAATCACATGCCCCCTCTGCATAAGGACAACTTCCAAACCCAAAATAGAAGCATCACAATAAACCACAAAATCATCGAATCCCTTAGGTAACACAAGAATCTAGGCCTCGCATAATTTTTGTCTCAAAGTCTTAAAGGCCAACCGCTGATCCGGACCCCACTAAAAGGTCACATTCTTCTTGTTTAGGCAAGTCAAAGGCACCATAATCTTGGAGAAGTCCTGGATAAACCTCCGATAATACCCTGCGAAGCCTAGGAAACTCCGAATCTCATATGCATTCTTTAGAACTTCCCAATACATCACAACCTAGATTTTGGCCAGGTCCACCAAGATACTAGCTTGGTTGATGATGTGTCCCAAAAATTGCACCTCACACAACCTAAACTCACATTTGGAGAACATGGAAAAAACATCTCCCTCCTCAATGTCTCCAATAACTCCCTCAAATGCTGCTCATGCTACTCCTTGGTCTTAGAGTAGACCAGGATGCCATCAATAAAAACAATCACGGACCAATCCAGCATAAGTCTGCACACCCGTTTCATGAGATCCATAAACGTTGTTGGAGCATTGGTGAGGATGAATGGAATGGCCACGAACTTGTAATGACCATAACGGGTTTTGAAGGCCGTCTTCTTAATATCGTTTTCCATGATCCTCATCTGATGATATCCTGACCAAAGATCGACTTTGGAAAACCAAGATGCACCCTGAAGCTGGTTAAATGAGTTGTCGATCCTCAGAAGCGGGTAACGGTTTTCACCGTCATCTTGTTTAGTTCCCAATAATCAATACACATCTTGTGTGACACATCCTTCTTTTTCACGAATAGGATCGGTGATCCCCACAGGAACTGTTCGGACGAATAAAACCCTTGTCTAGTAGCTCCTGCAGCTGCGTAGACAACTCCTGCATCTCAGGTGGAGCTAGGCAATATGACGCCTTGGCTATTAGAGCCGTACCAGGCATCAAATCAATCTGGAACTCAACTTGCCTCTCGGGAGGCACTCCCAACAGCTCCTGAAGAAAAACATCGGGAAAGTCAAGCACAATAGGTAACCCGGTCAACTCTATCATGGGTCCCACCCTCGAATTCGAAACATAAGCCAGTAACGCATAACAACCCTACTGAAGAAGACTCCTAGCCATCGCTGTTGAATAGAGAGTTGGCCCATGTGAAGCTCTTTCACTATAAATGACTAGTTCTCCCCCACTTGGGGTTCGAACTCCCACCAACTACCGCTCACAATCAATTATGACCCCATTGGTCCCCAACCAGTCCATACTGACGATCACCTTCAATCCCCCTCAAGGTAATCAGTACCAAGTCGATAGGAAACCTCTTGCCGAACATGTTTAGACTACTCCTACAAAATACCCTCATAGCACTCATAGAATGATCATCAGCAATCTCCACCTCTAGAGGGGACTCCAAATTCCCCAGAGCGTCTCGAAACTTCTTGTTGAGCGCAAGAGATAAAAAAGGTCGGGCAGCCCCTGAATATAAAAGAACATGAGCTGACAATCCATTGACCAAAAAGGTCCGTATACAAGATCATAACAACAAAAGCATAATAATAAAACAATAAAGATAGAGATAAGTCACATACCAGAAACGACATCCGGTGCTTCTCGGGCTTGATCCATGGTCAGCTGAAATGCTCTGCTCTTCACCGTAGGAGCCTCCACCTTGCCATGGCAACCATCTGTAATCCTCAATGTGGTGGGCGCACGCGCCTTCACTGTTACTCCAGACAACCTCGAACAATCAGCCTTTTTATGAGCCGTTTGTTACTCCAGACAACCTCGAAAAATCAAGTCCCTCTTAGGGAAGTCCTTGCTCATATGGCCCGTCTGACCACAACCAAAGCATCCAGATCCCACTTATCGAAAAGGTCAATCATGCGGCTTGTCGCACTTGGCGCATCGGTCCCGCCCTGCTGGCCTCTGGTGTGAACATCAGAGGTATTAGACTTCTTAGCATCACCCACTGTCGTTTGAACCTGCTCCGGCTTTTGCTTCATCCGGAGCTCTAACTTGATTTCCCGCTCACAGCCTTCTCAATCATGTCATTCAGGGTTTTGCACCCTGAGAAACTCACAAAATCCCAGCTACCATCCCTCAGCATAGCATGATAGCTTATCTTCCTCATCACCTCATCTGCATCATACTATGAAACCAACAACGCCCTCTCCCAAAACCTGGCGGTAATCTCCACCACAATCTCCATGGTTTGGTGAAGGTCTTGGAACTCCCTCACCAGCTACTGCACCTCTATGGCCGGTGCAAACTTGTGATCAAACCTCTGCACAAAATCCTCCCATGCCATCACAGTCACACCCACCGTCCCTTCCTCGTGGGTAACCTCCTCCCACCAGTCACATGCTAGGTCCCTCAACATTCAGGACGTGCATCCCACCTTTGTCGCAAAGGGGCAAAAGCTCGTGCGCTGAACATTCTCCATGTCAGCGATCCAACGACGACTAGCGATGGGCCCCTTAACCCCAAAGAAATCGAGTGCACCACATGCCTTGAACTCCCGGAATGAGGGAGTTCGAGTCCGAATTTGACCCGCAACGATCTTGGCACGAAAAGACCTTAGCCGCTCCTCCATAATCTCCATTATCCCCTCCTTGACAGTACCGAAAATCACCGAGGTAGCATCAAGGATGCCGCGAGTAACCTCAGCTGCGATAAGCTCGCACAGCCTCTCATCAAAAGGCTCTAAACTAGAGCCTGAACGTAATCCTAAACTTGATCCCGAACCTGAACCTCCACGTGTAGCCGTCACCATCCTCAACTAAAATAACAACATAGAAAACAATTGATAAGGAAGTTCGAAGGGATTCTTCCCCAACGAACTCCTTAGAGCTTCCAGTTCTATCCTTGTCTTGGGTACATGTCCTGTGCTTTCTGTAGTACGTGCCCAATACTAGCTTACACACCTACCTGTACCTTCCTCAAGGCCATACTTGGTACTCTAATTCACTTTACCATTGATAAAACATGATCTACAAAACACAACATATACGCATATCCTAGACTCTTATAGGATTTCTCAATCCTCACAAAACCAAACACCTCAATCAACACCGCAAGTTGCCTTATGCATAAAAGTTGTACATAAATAGAATCACATAGACTGTCAAATAAAGCTTCTACCCTAAGACCACAACCAAACAAGGAATAGGAAATGAGGCATAATCCATCATTCTGGGGCTATGCAATCCTAAACATATACAAATTTGAAAGCATACACTTAGCAAATAACAAAGTCAACATCGATTCCAAGAAATATATTCACAACATGGTTAAATTTTAGGAAACACTCACTTGAGTTCGGTCGATTATGCGCATCGCAATCTCCTTTTTTACTTAAGAAAACCATTTTCAGAAAAACTTAACTTTTATTTCTTTTGAAAAGGTTTACCATTTCCTCAATTTGAGTTCTAACACACCCGAGAGTTTGCCTACATCCCTCAAACTAAGGCTCTGACACCAACATGTAACAGTCCAAAAATCCAAATAAAATTTTTCATTTTTAATTAAAGTTTACAACTATGAGTTTGATAACGAAAATCCATTACATAATCATCATATTTGTTGGGTCTAAATATTGGTTTATACTTTGCTTTTCTAGGAAAATCAATTTTTCTGTAATACAATAGGTGTTGTGCCTGTGTACGGCCATTATCATGTGTGTACGACCCCACACCCGTGTACGGCTGGTTATACTATATATAAGGTGAGGAGTGCATGTGAGTGTATGGACAAGGAGCTTAAGTATGTGAAATCAAAGGTGTTCTAGAGAGAAAGACAAAAAAGAGTATGTGTTGTGTGTGAAATCTTGTATTTGGATCTACATTCTAATCATCAAATAATACAAGATTCATCATCTTCTTCTTCTCCTTCTCTTCTTATTGTGATCTGGCATCATCCGTTTGATTGGGATTCTGCACCATCAAACGAATCTGATTGATACTCAAGCATTTTGGGTACTAACAAGTGGTATCAGAGCTTGGATTGTATCAATCAATGTTATCAGATCTGGAGCTTATTTAATCATATTTTTAAAGGATTTTTGCGTGTTTGGATAGATCTTTGAAAATTAGGAGGGGCTTGTTCTTCGCATTTTTGATAAAAACGAGTTTTTGATCGAGTTTTGGAGCAAAAATGGTGAAAAATGTTGTTTTTTTTCGCGATCTGATTTAAGGTGTGCGGCCAGTTGAAGGTGTACTGCTAGTTGAAGGTGTGTGGCCTTGGTGTACGGCTCGGTGTGTGCGGCTTGGGGTGTGCGGCTCGGTGTACGACCTGCTCGTTTGCGGTCCTCGTCCTTGCATCGCAACCTTGGTGGTGTGTGGCCTCGGTGTACGGCTCGGAGAGTGCGGCTTGGGGTGTGCGGCTTGGTGTTTACGGCTCAGAGTGTGCGGCTTGAGGGTTCAAGGAATCAAACTCGAGAACAATAGCTCTTCAATTACGCGCCTTAACCAGTTGAGCTACAAGGCAACTCATTAAACATCTTGCTCGTTTGGAATAATCCTTCGAAATTTAATTCAAAACCAATCCTTCGAAATGGTAAACCTTTTCAAAAGAAATAGCTCTTCAAAAGAAATTTAATTCAATAGCTCTTCAATCACGCGCCTTAACCAGTTGAGCTACAAGGCAACTCATTAAACATCTTGCTCGAACTCAACGCTTTTTCCAGCAGATGTAGCTTGCTATTTGGAATAATCCTTCGAAATTTAATTCAAAACTAGTCCTTCTCGGTTCCCACTTACACAAATTTAACTATTTTAACCCCAAATTCAATTTTCTTTTATTTTTAAATTCCATTTTCTACGAAAATTTTAGTTTTTAGTTTTATATTTTGATTTTTGATTTTTTACTTAAAATTTTGACTTTGACTTTTAAAATTTTACCTTTGAATTTAAACTTTGATTTTCTCGTTTGACTTTTAAATTTTCAAATTTAGATTTTCGGTTTGACTTTTTAAGTTTGACTTTTAAGTTTGATTTTGGCTTCAAGTTGTGATTTTAATGGTTTTTGAGGTCTACGAGGGAATTGAAGACATGAAAGAGAGTCGTCAGGATATGTTAAGACAAAAGTTCAAGATGTTCAATTATATCCCTGGAGAAACCCTGGAAGCTCAGTTGCAACGATTTACTACACTTACTACTGAGATGAATATAGCTGGGATCTTCTTAACTAAATCTGAGATAAACAAAAAGCTGCTGAATTGACTTTCGAAATCGTGGGATATGAACGTGGCCGTCATCAAGAAGATAAAAGATCTCAATCGTCTTAGTCTTGCTGCTGTAACTGAAGAACTTGATGCTTTGAAGTGTGGAAAAACAATGAGTTCCGCAAACATCCCGGTCAATGAAGTTTCATGTAATCCATCTTGTGAAGCTACGATTAAAATTCTTCGTGAACATAATGATTTGCTAAAAAGGGAAGTCGAGGACCTAAAATACGAAGGATATCAACTTAGGAAAGGACAGAAACCCCTGAAGGCTGAATTAGAAGCAAAAATCAAAGACTTTAGGAAGCTTCAAGAAGATTATAGTAATAAATATGTAAATTATGACTATATTAAGAAACAACTTGCTGAGTTAACTGCTGAGCTTGACACATTAAAAAGAAAATTTGAATCTGCAGATTTTGGTTTTAAAAAATTTGATGTGTCAAGCAAAGTAGTTGCAAAGATGATAGACCATTGTCTGCAATTTAAAAATAACCAGAAAAAGGTCTAGGGTATGATAGTGTTCCTCCACCTTTCAATCATAACTACACATCCATCCCTATGACACACAAATAAATTGACACTGAGGCTCGTCTTCAATATGGAAACTAGTTGGATTTGTGTCAGGAGGTATTCAGGTTGAAAATACTAATGCTTCTACTTCCTATGATAGTAAAGTAGCAGAAGATGAGAACGAGGAGAAAACCATTGAACAAACCAACATCTCCTTGAGCTCTGAGTCTGTTTCTTTGAACTCAGCTGCTTCTGATCAACCTACTGTTGACAAAATACAGGCCACCAATTCCAGTGAAACAGAGTGCCTGTTGTAATTGTGCTTGTGGGAACAATAAGAGACATGACTAGGATACACCACCAGGGGCAGGAAGAAACAACTTCCCAGTGAAGAAAAAGATATGCTTTCACTGTGGAACACCTGGACACATTTCCCGAAACTGTCTAAATCACGCATACGTTCCTTACTACACACAAGGCTGGCAGAACGCATAAGGTGGGCGATTCTACAAAAGAAATCATTCAAGGTCACAATCACGCAATGGCGACGGGAATACCCACAAGGCCAAGAATTCAACTCCCAAGACCAAGAAATCAAATCCCAAGGTCAAGAAGGGTATGCCGACCAAGAAGTCCAATCCAAGAGAAGCTCCCGTGAAGCCAAAATCAAAGTCATCTCAACGGTCGACTTCAAGTTCAAAATCAAGTGCTGAGCCACCCATCAGATTGAAAAAGAAATGGGTTAAACCCAACTAGAAATGGGTTCTGAAGGCTCACTCTCCCAAATCTTCTAACGGTTCTAATATTTCTACATCTTCTGTTTGTGATAAACAGGATATGTCATGGGAGAGAGTACCCTGCAATGATGACAAAGGTCAACCTAGTTTCAAAATGGACTGGGTTCCAAAGTCCAACTGATCCCGCTCTGTGCCGGAGCAGCTATGGAGGCATATCATCAGACTTCGGTTTGTTGATAGTGGCTGTTCTAGGCACATGATAAGAGGCATCTCTCAACTGTATAACACTCGGAATTTTGTTTGAGAGTATGTGTCCTTTGCGGGAAGAGAAGAAAGGAAGGGATCACATGGGGTTAATGCTTATTGACATGAAGAATTTTCGGATCTGTTCTGAGATTATGCGTGCTGTTCTCAGACCTTCTGGATGCAAATTCAATCAGTGAATTACGCTTTGTGTTTTGCTCTCTATACTCCTGAGTTTATCTTAAAATGATTTATTTTGAAGACAAATTTTTATTTTCTTATAATTTTTCGTTAGTAGGTGTTTCTTGGGAAGTGATATCAAGAAAGTGATAACGGGCAGTCTAAAACATGTGTAAAGGACTGGATCTAATTTGTCTAGAATCTGTGTTCAATGTGCTGGTAGGCACGAAGGATTTGACATTGTGGATTTAGTTAGGATTGTGTAGACTGACCATACGACGCTTGGGTAGATTGAGCAGTGAGTAAACACGGGGACCTACAAGATACGCTAAATTAATACGCATGTAGAACCGTGGTTCAAATTTTCCTTGATGTACAGACTTATGTCCTAAATTATGGTTCTGATAGGGCGACTGGGGGGTTCTGATAAAGTAGGTTTGTAGAAATTATTTTCTTGCTTTCTATCTGTTAATCATATGTTTCTTCCTTTGCGTGATTGGAACATATCCGAACTGGATTGCAACATATGCAACTCTATTTCTATGCATCTTCTTTATCTATGAAATTCTTTCTATCTGTGAGCCATATGCTGTCCCCTCTGCATGATCGGAAAATCCGACCTGGGAAACAACATATGCAACATTCTACCTCTCAAGCCCTCTATTCTAGTTAGCCATATGTTGTCCCTTCTGCGTGATTGAAAGAGATCCGACCTGGGACACAACGTATGCATCTATTTCTAAATCTGACTTCCTCCTTAATAATTGTTTACTCACCTAAAGTAAGGAGTCATTAAGAAGTTCTTGATAACCAGCGTATATCGGGAAGTGGGGAACACGTTCTAGTGCAACTAAAATTGAACCATTTAAGAGGTTGCCTGTAGATCTCGTTGCTTAATTTAAGTGGACAACAATACCCGTGGTCGTCGTCAGCTAAATGGTTTATTTAGAAAAGTTTGTCAATATTCTTCGTGTTTAAGTGGACCACGATACCAACAATTGACCAGATCTATTCATAAAGGTGAAGGTACTGATAAACAAGTTAAGGTTGTCTCACAACTTTGATCCCAAATATTTTTGTTTTTGTTAAATTTGTTCATAGTTTTCCTCTATGCACAAATTTAGGGGGAGAATTAAATAAATTCAAAAATCAAACAAAAATCAAACAAAAATCAGAAAAATTCAAAAATCAAACAAAAATCAGAAAATTAAAAATAAAAAAGTAGTGTTATTTGTTTTATTTTTTTTTCAGAAAATATGAAAAACCCAAAAATATTGTGTGCTAAAGTTTCCTTTTAGTTTTGTTTTGTCTTGGAAAATGAATTCAGATGTAGATGAGACTCATGGAGTTTGTATCGAGATTTATGAGTCGAAGCTTCATCCGTGAGCATCAAAGAATTTTCATTCGAAGGAGCAAGAAATGAAGATTAACTATGTCTTAATCTATACTCCCGGATTAATAATAAATTTATCTCGTTTATTGACAGTATTGTTTTCGAGACCCCTCTCGCAATATGTGTCAATGGGTTTTTAGAGTACACCGGTGAACATTGCGATGCCCAGAAATTTCTATTATGTACAACATTTCAATTCAATAGAAGTCAGAACAGTTTCTGCTAACTTTCAAGCTTTTTGGAATAAGTTTGAGTCCTTTTAAGTTAGTACTTTGGGAGATACCAGGAGAGAGGATGCTCTAGGGTTTATTGTGCAACAATAATGTTACAAAAACTCCAAGAGTTTGGAGTTTATGGCCCAAATGGTATTTGGACCATAAACCCTAGTGACTATATATATGGCACTTAGCTATTTTTCACACTTTTTCACCATTTCAAGCTAGAACTCAAATCCTCTCAAGTAGCATCTGACTTTTCCTCCTTGATCTTCAACTTGTAAGTGTTTCTAGCCCTATTAAGTTGTTATATTACTTAATCTAGTGATCTAACACACTTCAATCCGTGAAATCATCCCAAAAGGTTAGATCTTCAAGTTTCACCAAGAACACCAAGAACACAAACTAGTGTTCTTGGACTTTTAGCACCTTTTCAAGCCTCTATCTTGTAAGTACTTCTATACTAGAGTATCTTAAGGCTTGTTACACTTCCATATACGAAAGAAATCACCCAAGAAACACCAAGATCAAGGTGTTTACGGTCCAAGATGTTCTTGAACCGTAAACCCTAAAAAGGGTGCCAAAGTGTGCCCTAGTCCCTGCTAAGCCTTGGAAACTTGCATAGATCCCTTCCTTGATGAGTTAAGGGCTTGAAAACATCAAAAGAGCATAAACCGTATGGGTTTACGGTCATAAACCCAAAGGAAAATAGTCTAAGGACCGTAAACTCCATATAGGATTGAAATGGTGCCCTAATCCCTTCCATAGGCTTATACTTCAAGTAGAAATGCTTCTATGGATTTGTAGAGCTTCAAAAAAACTCATGGTCAAAGAAGCATGAGTTTACGAGCGTAAACTCAATGGGTTATGGTCATAAAACTGTAAACTCATATAAGGGGTTCCCTTGAACCCTAAACTCAATAGCTATGTCCTACAAAACTTAGATGCAATCCTTGGGACTTATAACACTTATATAAGGTGTTTAACATGTCCTAGGATGTCTTAACTTTGTTGATTAGTTGTTTAAAGACTAATTGGATACATATATGTGTTATTATATGTTAACTAGGATCTTTGAGTGTGTACAAGTCTTTACTTGACACCTAGCAATCCTATACCATCAATTAATCCAAACCACTCGCTGCAGGTGTGTTCATACCCCTTAATTAACCTTTTAAATGTTTTTAATTGCTTTTGTGGGGGGGGGGGGGGATACAAGTTGAACAATTATAGTTCTTATATCAATCACATGTGATTAATAACTACCAAACAAGTGGTCTTCTTACTTTTCAAACTGCGTTATCAAACTGTTTTACTTCAAACTGTTTTACAAACTATTTTACATATCAAATGCTTTTATCAACTCTTTCACATGTCAATTACTAATACTTAAACTCTTTTAAACTTTTATTCTGTTAAATGTGTATCTATATAGATACAGTTATATAAGTAGGATTGAAAGGACTTAGGACTGATAGCTCACCTTACTTCCTGTTCCTTGTTTGGTTATGGACTTAGGGTATCAGGGTTATCTGCCCGAGGGTCGTTTGAATCCTAGTTATATATTATGTATATGTATATAGATATAAAAGTTTACTTCATTCAGTACAATACCTTTGGGTAGTAAGGGTATACAAACAAGTTCATATATACAAACACCATTACTAGTAAACTATAATAGGTATAGTTTAGGGAGATACTAATAGTATTACTAGAACAATGAAACATACAAAGAGTCAGTTCATACATGAGTCAATAACAAACAATAGATACTATGACGAGAAACTAACAATAGATACTATGATGAGAAACAAAAAAAATACAGGCTAGATAGAGAAAGAAGACACAATACAGCTAGCACATACATTACATATACATTAATACAGTTATGTGAGCCACTAAACGGGGCATGGAACTACCTGCCATGATCGTTTTTGTATCCAAAATTTCCTTAATTGGGGAGCGTATGAGTTTGCGTATAGATCTATATTGGATTGAGTATCCTACACCTTGCTGCTCGCTATAGTGGGACTTGTAAGTCTACGGGTGCCAAATGTCATTTCTTAGGACATCTTACATCGTCGTTTTACTATTGAGTCGGTAGCAGGGTACAGGCCGATCACATGGTTACTTTAAATAACAATTGGTTTAAGGTAGTTAGTACAGCAGTAGTTACTTAATATAATACTACAGTACTATAATATTTTTCCCATTACATTCACTTCGTGAACATTCACACGATGCATGGTAATGTAAAAGCTATATTTTTGGTTAATGATAGTCGGATTTGGGAAAATACACACTCTTACAATAGACACACACACAGATACTAGATGCCTTGGTAGAAGGCTACTTTTAGTAGGAAACATAGGGTTTTCTAGGAGTGTTCAAATAAATACAAACTTTACAAAACTTATACATTACATCTTACAAACATCTTACAAATGCTTTCATACAAATACATACACTAATATACTTATGATCTCACCAACTTTAAAGTTGATAAACTCTTTCAAAATAACTTGTATTCTTAGGTCACCAGTAGACAGGTACCGGTGCCAGGTTTATGAGAAGATGGAGCTTGTTCAAGACTCCTCTTTTATTTTGATGTACATTTTTGGTGTCTATATAACTTGACAGAACACACTTGTATGAAATTGTATTATTAATGCAATGGATGATGTTGTTGCTTGTTTACTACTTTGCATTGTTGTGATACTATACATGACGTCCTCCACCCCCGAACGAATCCGCCGTTCAGGTTTTGGGGTGTGACAGATTGGTATCAGAGTTTTGTTTATAGTTAATCGAGTGTATCAACCCATAAAATATATACGAACTATAAACACAAGCGGGATTAAAATACTCTGATAAAGATTTTATACTTTTAAATGATAAAATATTTAACCAAGTATGCATACCTGCATTGATACTAAAATCAGTGTCGCAAGGACGGAACAAAAGTATTACGATTGTTGGGCAGAACAAGTAGACTTAGAGACATATGGTCAACCCTGGGAAGATGTAGCCTGATCAACTACATTATCCGAGGAGTGATTAGCATGTGCCTAAGTGTGGTTCTAAGGTTGCAACAAGTCTAAAAACTTACCAACACTACTAATATAAGAACAACAGAACAGAACATTAAACTTAAAATACTATAGGAGTATTTTGTGTTACTATAATTACTTATCTGAGAACTAAATGTCTTTATTAGTATGTCTAGGTTTGTTCGTTTGGATGGATCGGTTTGATCCAATCCAATCAAGTGAATCCAAATTGATTTCGGTTTTCAAAACATGGATCCGAAAAGTCCAAAATAAATTTAAATCCAATCTGATTTGATCCAATTACAATTCGGTTGGATCGGTTTTTATAATTCGGTTTTCAAAAACCGAAACATTTTAACATGAAAAATAATTATAAGATTACTAAACTTTACACAAGAATCAAAAACAAATTACTTAGTTGTGATTTGAAATTAATAAACAACTAATAAGAAGATATATTATAGTTAAATATTTTATAGATAGAAAACTTTTGAGTGAAAATGCATATTAATGTTTTTTTATTGGGTGAAACGTTCCTATTTGAAAAAATAAATTACAAAATTAATAAAAAACTATAGATATATAATATAATAAGATAAATAAGAAATGTTTATTCAGTTTTTTTGGACTATTCGGTTCTTATTTTAGAAACCAAAACCAATCCGAAATCCAAAATAATAATTTGGTTTTGTTGAAAACCAATCCAAAAATCCGAATATCCGAACCAAATTGTCCAATTGGATAATTCGGTTTTATCCGAACAGTAAACAGTCCTAAGTATGTCAGTAGTTTTTTAGTGGATACGCTAAGGTTATATGTAACTAGGATTTCATAGACTTAGAATCTGCGATCTTTGCTTTACTTCCCGTTCCTTGTTTGGTTGTGTGCTTAGAGTAGGATCACTTATTTGAAGGTCTATCATGTTTTGGAATACATATAACTGGTATGCTCTAAACAAGTATTGTAGTAACTAATAAAGATCATCTTATAATTATCTAGTTAGTTCGTCTATTAATTATTTCCTTATCCCTTTTCTCGCATAGATATAATGGCTGGATTCCATCTTCCTGGAGACCTGTACTACCCCAACCACGACAATGTAGGATGGCTGGTAGAAGAACCAGAAGATGATCACCCAATCCCTTTGGATGATCATGAAGCTGAAGGCTTTTCTGATGGTTCTGACTCAAAGCCAGAAGTCAACAACCTACCCCCAGCTGTTCAAAACCCAAACCCTCGTCCAACATTTCAAGGACCCACACCCCCGTGGGCCACAAACTTGAATAGATGGAGTCAGGAACAAGGTCAACACATTCCCTACAATGGGGACAGAAGCTTCTACAACCTTACTGAGGGAGGTTCCGCTGACAGAGTCCTACCTATCATAGTTCGTAGGATTGCTCGGAACACAGAGCAGGGTCGAGCAGCTATCGGCCGAGTCGTGGAGATTGACGCCAATTCTGGCGTTAACACAGTCCGCATTCGCCAGCTAGAGTCTGCTAATGAAAGGACTTTGGTCCACAATGCAACTCTTCATAGGGAACTCACGGAAACCCAAGCTGAAGTCAGGGAACTTCGAGCTCAACAAGTAAGATCTGATAGGCACGTGAGGGACATAGAACATCTTTTGTCGGAGTCAAGAACTCACTCTGGTAGTTCTCGTCGCCGATAGATTCTCATCAACTTCTCTTTTGGATATAACTTAGTTTGTGTAAAAACTCTAGACTAATTTCCTATCCCTGTAAATATTAGACCTGTTAAGGTCTTGATTAGGTCGTATTTCTATCAAAATTTTCCCATCTTGGTTGATGTAAGACCTACTTCTAGGTGATTTTTCCCGAACTCGTTACATCTGTAATTCCAGTATTATTGACAGATATCTAAATCTCATGGAAATTCTATCCAAATGCTTTCATTTGCAATTAATTGTGTTATTCATTAGTACTGTTGGGCTATGGCGAGTTAGTCCATGAGTCATTCTCATCAATTCTTCTATTAAGTTCTTATCAATGTTTTCATCATCGTAAACTAATAGATCAAAGATGCCTCCACGTAAATCAACAAGACGCAATCCTCCTGCACCAACACCACCTACTCACCAGTTCGACACGACAGCTATAAATGTTGTTGTAGCTGTAGCTGTGGCTACATCCATGGCTCAATATCATTCATCCGGTTCCACTGGAGGAGGAACCCCTGTCCTATCTACTCATGGTGAAATCCCTGTGCGCTGAAAGAGTGCTCCTACAAGGACTTCACCAACTGCAAGCCATTTTCCTTCAAGGGGACTGGTGGAGTCATTGCCCTCTCACAATGGTTCGAGAAAACCGAATCGGTTTTCAAAATCTGCTCCTGTCCAGTGGAGAGCAAGGTCAAGTTTGTTGCTGGCACCTTTGAAACAAAAGCCCTAACATGGTGGAATAGCCATGTTAAGTCACTATATCTCATAGTGACTAATGCTATAGGCTGGGAAACTTTGAAAGACCTCATGATTGGGGAGAACTGTCCGAGGGGCGAGATCCAGAAGTTGGAGGAAGAACTGTGGAGCCTAACCATGAAGGGCTCCAATGTAGTCACCTACACCGCCAGGTTATGTGAGCTGGTGGCCCTCTGTCCCAACATAGTTCATACTGAGGGAAAGAAAATCGAGAGATATATATGGGGGCTGATGCCACCGTACCAGGGAAATGTTTTGGCATCACACCCCACTACATTTGATAGTGCCAAACGATTGGCACAGCGGCTCATAGACCATGGGGTTCGTACCCTGGCCGCAACAACAATCCTGGCCATCTCAGAACCTTCCAAAACCACTGACCCCAAGCAGAAGTTCCGGGAGTACAAAAAGAAGACGAAGGCGGCCAAAAAGCACTAGGTCGTGGCAATTAATGCTGCGATAGCACCTGCCTCTGCTGCTCCGGTAAAGCAATATGCTGGAAGTTTGCCCAAGTGTAGCAAATACAACTTCCATCCCGTCGGTGCCTGTCGGGAAATGTAGTGTTTGAACTGCAGCAGGAAGGGGCACACTGCCCGTTTCTATAAAGCTCCGGTGAAGCCAATCAACCAAGTCCCCAGCGCAGGAGTGGGCCAAGCTTGCTACAGATGTGGTGAGGTAGGCCACTTCAAAAGGAACTGTTTGAAGGCAGGGTTTGCCGGTGGAGTGACAAGAGTTCTGGCCATAGGCCATGAGGAAACAGTTGCCGACCCCACTGTGGTCATGGGTACGTTTCTCCTCGATAACTCTTATGCATGCATTCTGTTTGATAGTGGAGCGGAGAGGAGTTTCGTGAACCAAAAATTTGCTCATTTACTTAAGCAAAAATTAAGAGCACTTAAAGAACCGTTCACGGTAGAAATGGCTAATGGAAAGACAGAGAGCACTAGCAGCATATTCATAGGGTGTACCCTAACTTTAGATAGCCATTCATTTTCGATCGATCTCATGCTGGTCTCAATTAAAAGTTTCGACCTCATCATCGGCATCGATTGGTTGAGTTTTCATCGTGCCGACATCATGTGTTACGAAAAGGTTGTTCGCCTTAATCTGCTGCCTGGCAAAACCCTAATAGTTTATGGCGACAAACCCGACACGAACCTTCGTATCATCTCGAGCATTCAAGCTCAGAAATTCTTGCGAAAGGAATGTCGAGCATTCCTTGCTCATGTGGTCGATGTGAGCCAAGAAATGAAGGACATTCAAAAAATTCCAGTAGTACGCGACTTTCCCGACATCTTTCCAGAAGAACTCCCAGGATTACCCCCGCAACGTCGAGTCGAGTTCTAAATCGACTTAGTTCCAGGGGCTACCCCCGTAGCCAAATCTCCCTATCGTCTAGCACCTGCAGAGATGAAGGAATTGTATTGTTAACTTAAGGAACTGATCAGCAAGGGATTTATAAGACCAAGCTTCTCACCCTAGGGAGCTCCAGTCTTGTTCTTTAAGAAGAAAGATGGATCATCTCGTATGTGTATCGACTACAAGGAGCTCAACAAACTGACCGTTAAAAATTGTTATCCGTTGCCTTGTATCGACGATTTATTTGACCAACTTCAAGAGGTGAAATTCTTTTCAAAAATCGACTTAAGATCCGGATATCACCAACTACGAGTGCTAGGGGAGGATGTTCCGAAGACAGCCTTCCGAACTCGTTATGGGCACTTCGAATTTGTAGTGATGCCGTTCGGATTAACAAACGCACCCGCTGTATTCATGGAATTAATGAATATGGTGTGTCGTCCTTACTTGGATCAGTTCGCTATCATCTTCATCGATGACATACTTATCTACTCTCGTAGTAAGGAGGAGCATAGTCAACATCTGCGACAAGTCCTAGAAACATTATGTTCAGAGAGGCTCTACGCGAAGTTCTCGAAATGCGAATTTTGGATTCGACGAGTCGAATTCTTAGGGCACGTGGTTAGCGAAGAGGGTATACACGTGGACCCTTCCAAAATTAAAGCCATTGAGAGCTGGTCAGCACCAAAGACGCCTACATAAATTCGTCAATTTCTAGGCCTCGCTGGCTGCTATCGCAGGTTCATTCAGAACTTCTCCCGCATTGCGAAACCTCTTACAACACTGACCCAGAAGAGCGTGGCCTTTTCCTGGGAAGAGAAACAGGAGAGAGCGTTCCAAACGCTCAAACAAGCCTTGTGCACCGCAGCAACACTGTCCCTCCCTGAAGGGATAGAAGACTTCATAGTCTATTGCGATGCGTCGAATCAAGGGATCAGATGTGTTCTGATGCAGTGAGGTAAGGTCATCGCCTATGCTTCGAGACAGCTGAAGATACACGAGGTCAACTACACCACCCACGATGTTGAACTTGGAGCAGTTTTGTTTGCTCTAAAGATCTGGAGACACTACCTGTACGGTACGAAAAGCATGATCTTTATAGACCACAAAAGCCTACAACACATATTCGACCAGAAGGAGCTCAACATGAGACAACAACAATGGGTCGAGCTACTCAGTGATTACGAATGTGAAATTCATTATCATTCGGGTAAATCTAATGTAGTAGCTGACGCCCTAAGTCGGAAAGAATATTCTGGTCGTAGAGTCAAATCATTGACTATGACTATCCATTCACACTTGTCCACACAAATTAAGGCGGCTCGGCTCGACGATTTGAAACCATAAAATGTGGCGGGTGAATCCATGTGACGGATGGATAAGAACTTAGAGGTTAAGGGTGGCAGAGCTTATTATTTCATGGATCAGATCTGGACCCCGAAACTCGGTGGTTTCAGAGACTTGGTCATGAACGAGGCGCACAAAACTCGTTATTCCGTCCACCCAGGTTCAGATAAGATGTATCTGGATCTTAAAAATTTATACTGCTGGCCTAACATGAAAGCAGAAATTGCTACCTTCGTGAGTAAATGCCTTACTTGCGCCAAGGTCCAGGTCGAATACCAGAAACCCTCTAGTCTACTACAACAGCCTGAGATACCGGAATGGAAGTGGGAGCGGGTCACTATGGATTTCATAACCAAGTTGCCCAAGACAACGGGTGGACTTGATACCATATGGGTCATCATCGACAGATTGACCAAGTCTGCACACTTCCTGCCGATCAAAGAAACAGACAAGATGGAGAAGCTTACAAGAACTTACATTAGGGAGATTGTATGACTGCACGATGTTCCCTTATCCATTATCTCAGACAGAGATAGTAGATTCACTTCGAGGTTCTGGTAGTCGTTACAAAGTTCCTTAGGAACTAGGCTGGACATGAGTACAACCTACCATCCACAGACCGACGGGCAAAGTGAGAGGACTATCTAAACCTTGGAAGATATGATGCGACCCTGTGTGATCGACTTTGGGAAAGCATGGGATACTCATTTACCCCTTGTAGAATTTTCCTACAACAACAATTACCACACGAGCATAAAGGCTGCTCCATTCGAGGCCATCTATGGCCGAAAGTGCAGATCCCCTCTGTGCTGGGATGAGGTGGGTGATACCTAGTTAGCTAAAGGACGAATTCCTGATAGCACTCTCATAGGTCCGAAGATCATAGGGGAAACGACAGAGAAGATCGTTCAGATTCGTGAACGATTGAAAGCCTCTAGAGATCGACATAAAAGCTATACTGATAAACGAAGGGAACCATTGGAATTCCAGGTGGGCGACCGCGTCCTATTGAAGGTCTCACCCTGGATGGGCCTGATACGCTTCGGAAAGCGTGGAAAGCTAAATCCAAGGTAAATAGGCCCTTTCAAGATTCTTGCAAGAATCGGCCCTGTAGCTTACAAACTTAACTTACCAAGTGAACTCAGTAACGTACATTCTACCTTCCACGTCTCGAACTTGAAAAAGTGTCTATCCGACGAGACTCATGTAATCCCACTTGACGAGATCGAGATCAACGAGAACCTCAACTTCGTGGAAGAACTTGTGGAGATCATGGACCGGGAGGTCAAGCAAACAAAGAAAAGCTGTATCCCGATAGTGAAGGTTCACTAGAACGCCAAGCGAGGACCTGAATTCACTTGGGAGCGAGAGGATCAGATGAAACTGAAATATCCTCTACTTTTTACTTAGTTATTTGTAACTACTTATTTGTTTAAACTCTAATTTCAGGACGAAATTCCTTCTAACGGGGGGATGATGTGACAACCCAAAATTTCTAATCTATACAACATTTCAATTCAATAGAAGTCAGAACAGTTTCTGCTAACTTTCAAGCTTTTTGGAATAAGTTTGAGTCCTTTTAAGTTAGTACTTCGGGAGATACCAGGAGAGAGGATGCTCTAGGGTTTATTATGCAACAATAATGTTCCAAAAACTCCAAGAGTTTGGAGTTTACGGACCAAATGGTATTTGGACCGTAAACCCTAGTGACTATATATATGGCACTTAGCCAATTTTCACACTTTTTCACCATTTCAAGCTAGAACTCAAATCCTCTCAAGTAGCATCCGACTTTTCCTCCTTGATCTTCAACTTGTAAGTGTTTCTAGCCCTATTAAGTTGTTATATTACTTAATCTAGTGATCTAACACACTTCCATCTGCAAAATCATCCCAAAAGGTTAGATCTTCAAGTTTCACCAAGAACACACACTAGTGTTCTTGGACTTTTAGCACCTTTTCAAGCCTCTATCTTGTAAGTACTTCTATCCTAGAGTATCTTAAGGCTTGTTACACTTCCATATACGAAAGAAATCACCCAATAAACACCAAGATCAAGGTGTTTACGGTCGAAGATGTTCTTGAACCGTAAACCCTAAAAAGGGTGCCAAAGTGTGCCCTAGTCCCTGCTAAGCCTTGGAAACTTGCATAGATCCCTTCCTTGATGAGTTAAGGGCTTAAAAACATCAAAAGACCATAAACCATATGGTTTTACGGTTGTAAACCCAAAGGAAAATGGTCTAAGGACCGTAAACTCCATATAGGAGTGAAATGGTGCCCTAATCCCTTCCATAGGCTTATACTTCAAGTAGAAATGCTTCTAAGGACTTGTAAAGCTTCAAAACAACTCATGGTAAAAGAAGCATGAGTTTATGACCGTAAACTCATGATTTTCTGACCATAAACTCAATGGGTTATGGTCATAAAACCGTAAACTCATATAAGGGGTTTCCTTGAACCCTAAACTCAATAGATATGTCCTACAACACTTAGATGCAATCCTTGGGACTTATAACACTTATATAAGGTGTTTAACATGTCCTAGGATGTCTTAACTTTTTTGATTAGTTCTTTAAAGACTAATTGGATACATATATGTGTTATTATATGTTAACTAGGATCTTTGAGTGTGTACAAGTCTTCACTTGACACCTAGAAATCCTATACCATCAGTTCATCCAAACCACTCACTGCAGGTGAGGTCATACCCCATAATTAACCTTTTAAATGTTTTTAATTGCTTTTGTGGGGGGGGGGATACAAGTTTAACAATTATAGTTATTATATCAATCACATGTGATTAATAACTACCAAACAAGCGGTCTTCTTACTTTTCAAACTGTGTTATCAAACTGTTTTACTTCGAACTGTTTTACATATCAAATGCTTTTATCAACTCTTTCACATGTCAATTATTGATACTTAAACTCTTTTAAACTTTTATTCTATTAAATGTGTAATCTATATAGATATAGTTATATAAGTAGGATTGAAAGGACTGAGGACTGATAGCTCACCTTACTTCCTGTTCCTTGTTTGGTTGTGGACTTAGGGTATCAGGGTTATCTGTCCGAGGGTCGTTTGAATCCTAATTATATATTATGTATATGTATATAGATTAAAAGGTTAGTTCATTCAGTACAATACCTTTGGGTAGTAAGGGTATACAAACAAGTTCATATATACAAACACCATTACTAGTAAACTATAATAGGTATAGTTTAGGGAGATACTAATACTATTACTAGAACAATGAAACATACAAAGAGTCAGTTCATACATGAGTCAATAACAAACAATAGATACTATGACGAGAAACTAACAATAGATACTATGATGAGAAACAAATAAAATACAGGCTAGATAGAGAAAGAAGACACAATACAGCTAGCACATACATTACATATACATTAATACAGTTATGTGAGCCACTAAACGGGGCATGGCACTACCTGCCATGACCGTTTTTGTATCCAAAATTTCCTTAATTGGGGAGCATATGAGTTTGCATATAGATCTATATTGGATTGAGTATCCTACACCTTGCTGCTCGCTATAGTGGGACTTGCAAGCCTACGGGTGCCAAATGTCATTTCTTACGGCATCTTACATCATCGTTTTACTATTGAGTCGGTAGCAGGGTACAGGCCAATCACATGGTATTTTAAATAACAATTGGTTTAAGGTAGTTAGTACAGCAGTAGTTACTTAATACAACACTAAAGTACTATAATATTTTTCCCATTACATTCACTTCGTGAACATTCACACGATGCACGGTAATGTAAAAGCTATATTTTTGGTTAATGATAGTCGGATTTGGGAAAATACACACTCTTACAAGAGACACACACACAAATACTAGATGCCTTGGTAGAAGGCTACTTTTAGTAGGAAACATAGGGGTTTCTAGGAGTGTTCAAACAAATGCAAACTTTCCAAAACTTATACATTACATCTTACAAATGCTTTCCTACAAACACAGACACTAATATAATTATGATCTCACCAGCTTTAAAGCTGATAAATTCTTTCAAAATAACTTGTATTCTCAGGTCACCAGTAGACAAGTACCGGTGCCAGGTTTATGAGAAGATGGAGCTTGTTCAAGACTCCTCTTTTATTTTGATGTACATTTTTGGTGTCTATATAACTTGACAGAACACACTTGTATGAAATTATATTATTAATGCAATGGATGATGTTGTTGCTTGTTTACTACTTTGCATTGTTGTGATACTATACATGACGTCCTCCACCCCCGAACAATTCTGCCATTCAGGTTTTGGGGTGTGACAAACATCAAGTTCACCAAACCTACAAGTTGTGAGCCTACTAGTGTTTCACTAGACTATCTAGAATAGTCCGTGGTTGTCATCCCTACTCTGCTGAATGACGGGGGCCATCACTTGGGTAAAGGTTTCACTCATTTTTCACCTGTCACCCTCACCTCAAGATCTATATCACATTTTATCACATTATCCAACTCATCTTTTATCATACACCAACTATCTCATCTACCCTTGTTCTACCCAACATATTTATAAATATAAAATATATATACCGTTTAACTCATTTAAAAACTATATAAAACATCCATTCCACACTCATTTTAAATAAACATCAATATATAAACACATAGCATGTTTCTCATAGCAAATACTTCATATTTTATATGTTAGAAGAAAGTGACTACACATTCACTTGTAACATAGATATAATACATTCAACCAATACTTGTATTAAAATCGTGTTTATGAAAGGGTCTATACACTCGATAAGACGATGATCGGACAACACCTCGTCTATTAAAATAATATTCTTCGCTGAAACCGGGATGTTTTCTCCAAAACCGGGTTTCATGCGGGCAGAGCTTCGGCTCGAAAACTAAATTTCTCGGGATCTTCGGTGCTTCAGGACTTGCTTCGGGTGTCGGGGTTGATACCGGGGCTTCGGGGTTTCAAATTGCCAAGAAATAGGAAGAATAAGGGTGAAGAAGTGAGAAATTAGCAACAAACCCCGGCTGCCCTCACACACTTTATATAGGGTCTGATCCTCGGACTACGTTGGGCGTAACGAGGCCCTTACGCTGGGCGTAGTTCGGATAGGAGAGCCAGGTGGCGAAATCTCGGTGGTGCTACACAGCCCTCTCTCGGACCACACAAGGCCAAAGTATGTTGGGCGTAACTCCTTCCGACGTGGAGCGTACTTCGCTGTCGACATGTATGCGGGGCGTACTCCTAGGTACGTTGGGCGTACCCTTCGTATCAGATCGGACTCGTCAGCTCTTCGGATATTATCCGAATAAATAATTGAATTTATATATTTTAATTATTTAAAAACTTCAGAAAATCATATCTTCCTCATACGAGCTCCGTTTTCGATGTTCTTTATATCCACACGTAGGCGGGATCGTACTCTACAACTTTCATTCTCCATCGGCTAATTTTGACTTTATTTTAAATATTATATTTTTAACAGGCCAGGACAAGAAATATTCGTTAAAAATTCATAACTCCTTCATCCGACGCCCGTTTCCGTCTGTCTTTTTACCGTTGCACTACTATTAATGAGATCTTCGGTTCGCGTTTAGATTGTTTCGGCTAAAAATCACTCGCTCTCATATTCGAGTTTTGGGATGTACACTGCTAAGCTGAAACTTAGAAAAATCATAACTTCTTCATACGAAGTCTGATTTGGACGTTCTTTTTATGCACGCTCTCGGTTTAACGAACTCTACAACTCCTGTTTAGATCGCTAAGGCTAAAAACACTTTATCGTAACTTCACTTTTTACGTCATACAGCGTCGTGTCGGTTCTATCGCGAAACTTCGACAGGTCATAACTTCTTTGTTAAAATTCAGATTTCGGCATTCTTCATATGTACGGAATGCTTGAAACATATACTACAACTTATTTAAGATTACTCCTTCTAAATAATCTTCCATCAAAAACTGATTTTTGACGCTCATTGCCCTTAAATTGACTAGCCCGGATCTACGGGTGTTACATCA
Source organism: Lactuca sativa (assembly GCF_002870075.4). Classification (NCBI taxonomy): domain Eukaryota; kingdom Viridiplantae; phylum Streptophyta; class Magnoliopsida; order Asterales; family Asteraceae; genus Lactuca; species Lactuca sativa. The sequence continues at coordinate 215,077,654 of NC_056626.2, read as the reverse complement.
AAAACGGAGATCGTATGCAAAACTTATGAATTTTTAGTGTTCGAGGCACAAAAATCGAGAAATTTTGCATAGACAAGGTCCAGGTTCGGTCACGTATCACCGTCACATACGAGACGCATGTCTGCCTCGTGTCCGAGATGGTGACGCATCCGAAGCATGGCCCAATCCGATTCCGACGCGCGTACAGCGTTATAGCGCGTCCGAGCTCTTCCCCATTTCCTCCTCCGAACCGAGACGCATGTCCTCTTTCTCCCTTCGGTCCGAACCCTCACACCCTATATAAAAGGTGCGAGATCTCCCTCGTTTACACCATTTTTCACACTTTTCCACTTCTTTCATGTGACATCCGTCAAAATTTGAGTGAGTTATATATTTGATAAGCTTAGTTTCACGTGTAAGCACGACACATACTAGACTCAGTAGCTAGAAGCTAAGTTATAACCTAATAGAAACTCGGAAACACTTAGAACGATGGATAGTATACTAAGATTTCACATTGATATGTGAATTCTACAACTACTTAATTGTAGTGAATATTCATATTCGGGTCACTCTTTGACTCGAACACTTTTTCATGAATCATATACACACATCATGCATTTGACCTAGTAGTAGAAATTAGGCCCGAGTCTCGTTGGAACTGAAGTCAAAGTTGAAAGCTAGGACTAGTATACTTGATTCCTCAATTTCACTTGAATCTCAAAACTACTACATAGAATGCCAAAAAACTGATAAAATAAGTTACAAACATTATTTATAACTATAAAAGAGTTATAACACCATAAGATAAATTGATGTCTCAAAGATTCTATTGATTTTAATATCCAAAGATTTACAAACTCTCAAAAACCCTAAATGCCCTAAAAACTCATATTTATAAACTTTAACCTTAAAAATTCTATAAAAATAATGATGAACCTTATAATATTATCTTATAATAATTAAAATTATGAAAATACATTCAAGGCAAATAAAAATTTAACTCATTAACATTTACCCTTAAATTAAAAATCAAAAATAAAGGTTTTATGAATAAAACTTGATTTTAGTGTATATTTTATAAAAACATTTATATTTATATAAAAATTGAGATATTTTATAAAAGAAATTGAATTTTATAAAACTTGAAGAGGGAGGGAGTCTCTCTCCTCAAAGTCATCCCCCTTTCCAAGAAAACACTTCATCATTTGTTCTTTCTCACACTCTTCTCTCATCTCTCTCATTTCTCTCTCTCTCACACACACCACCACATTTTCTTTCTCCCTCACCCTAACCTAGGAATTTTGGCAGAACAGTTCATCCATTTCTACTAAAAAACATCAACATTTGAAGTTGTCATGAGGTAAAAACGAAAGTCCTTCATTCCCTACAATCTTCCTTCAAACTCTCAAGTTTTCTTACATATATTCTTCTTCTACAACATACTATGGATGGATTATGAATCATTTGTTCATAACAATGATTTTTATGATGATGGTGGTAGTATTTCACCCAAAAACCAACATGCATGTGATGATCTTCAAGCTTAGAGGCTTGATCATCAAAGTATGTTGTTAAAAAGCTTTCAAATATGTCATAAAAGATTTATTCACAAATAAATATCTAAACCTTCTTTTCTGATCAAATCCGATTTTTCCATAATCTAGACAATAAAACAAGATGATCTGGAAAGTTTCAGAAATAAATTCATTTTTCTCGAATTATTATAATTATTGCAATAAAACAGGGAAATAAATCATATAAAATACTTTCTATGGTCTATAAATCCTAGGTAAATTTATGGATAACCCGTAAAGTAAATGATGACATCTCAGTGAGTTTCATCGATTTTAGTTATTGTTGGGTATGGTTTTGAATTTTCTTCTTGTTTAATTTAAATAAATCATAAAACCACTTTCGGGAATTTGAAAAGGCAATCTGTAACACCGTAAATTTTCAAACAATTTTTCACATTTTAAAAACATATTTTCATTCATAAACATTATAAAATCTCATCGTTTCACATATCAATCCATATAAAACATCCCAAGATCATAAGGTATAAAAACACCTCATGTGTGTACTAATCATGCCGGCGCCTTCCCGCGATCCTCACTGGTACCTGAAAGACATAACACCAGACACTGTAAGCATAAATGCTTAGTGAGTTACCCAAAATACCACATGCAACACATATTAGCCACTCGAGGATATAACTATGTATGACCCTCTGGTCGAAGTGTCTCAGTGGGACCCTCCAGTCCCATAACTCTGTGGATTCTGTGGTCCTAACTCTGTTGACCATTGAGTCCTAACTCTGTAAACTCTGAATCACATATAGCACATAATCACATAGATAACACATAGCATACCATATACTCTATCACACAACTCTAATTGCCACTCTAGGTAAAGTATAGTAAGAAGACTCACCTCGGCTAACTCGGTAAACCTCGAACTCTAAAATACTACACTATCCTCCGCCTAATCATATGAAAAATTACTTTAATTAATACAACTTCTAAAGGCTAGGCTAAACCCTTTCTATAAGTTCTCTAAGAAGGGTAAAAGACCATTCTACCCCTCTAATGGCTCATAAGCCCAAACACTGACTAAACCCTAAAAGTCAACAAAAGTCAACGGTCAAACTCTGACCCGACTCATCGAGTGCACTCGTGTAACTCGGCGAGTACATGCGTGTTCGCTTCGCCCCTGGTCCTCACTCGACTCGCTGAGTCAACCTGTAACACCGTTAAATTTCAAACAATTTTTCATTTAATTTTAATAAAAACATTTCATTTTTGAATCATTCCAAAATCATGTATCCAATATTTTCACAAAAAACACAATACATAATCCATATCCCAAGATCTCAAAAAAATATCATCTGCAAGTGTGTATTGATCATGTCGGCGCCTTCCCGCGATCATCACTAGCACCTGAAACACATAACACACAAACGGTAAGCATAAATGCTTAGTGAGTTCCCCAAAATGCCACATACAACACATATGCCTTTCCAGGCCATAACTCCTTAGGATCTTCCGATCCAAGTGTCTCAGGGGATTTCCATCCCATAACTCTGTTGACCTTTCGGCCTATACTCTGTTGACCTTCCATCCCATACTCTGTTGACCTTTCGGTCCATATCGTCATACGCATATCATAACAGATCACATATATAACATGCATCACATAAACATCATACACATAAGACCTTCCGGTCACACATAATTACCCCATTGAGTATGACATAGTGAGAAGACTCACCTCGCTGATGTCGAATAATCACTCATGCTCGATTCCCCGACCTATCATCCTCCTATATCATAAGTACATCTCTAATTAATACTTTCCTGACTTAGTTTCACTAACACTATCAAGTCAACACTAGTCAACCCTAGTCAACGCTGGTCAACGGTCAAACCTTGTCCCGACTCATCGAGTCTTGCATAGACTCGTTGAGTCCATACGTGAACTCGAGTCCTTTGAATTCATTCTGACTCACCGAGTCACTCACCCAACTCGGCGAGTCATCCACTGATCTGAGTCATGGGACAACCCGCTCCGACTCGTTGAGTCTGCTCATGGACTCGGCGAGTTCATTTCATGCATAGCCTCAAACAACCTTCTGAGGTCAGATCTATTCCTCAAATCCTTAGATCTAACCTTCCCAAGCTCAATAATCACGTAAAGTCTCTATCTTGATGCACATACAACATCTATATGACCATATATGATGACTTAGCCCCAAATACCATAACCCAAGGTCATAACCTCCATTGTTCTTCACAAAGCTTGATGAGTAAGGCTCTCTGGACCTCTATGGATCTAGATCCAAAGCCTCATCACCGGAAAGGGACTATTTGGACATCAAATCAACCTAACAAAGGGCCCAAGAAACCCTAAATCCATATATTCATCATAAAACAGAAGAAGAGCCGAATTACTACCTCAAATGCGATAATCTTAGCTTCAAATCCACATAATAGCAACCTCCTTTGCTTCCTCTTGACTAGGACCTCCTTCTTCTTGCTAAAAAATACCACAAGGGTAAAGAATGGCTTCCTTAGTCTCTCAAAACGCTCAAGCACTCTAGGGTTTATCTCTATGAACTGGTAGCCGCAAATGAAGGCCATAAGGGCCTTTAAATAGGTCCCAAATCCGATAAGTTAGGGTTTCTTTCGTCAGATCTGACTCGGCGAGTCACTCCCTTGACTCGTAGAGTCCCCTCATTAACCACGTCATCCAGTCGCGACCAGACTCGACGAGTCTAAGAACTAACTCATCGAGTCGCCTTACATAATTAAAGGAATACAACAAAAATCAATATACCTGGGAAACTGGGTGTTACAATTCTCCCCTACTAGAATCAAACTTCACCCTCGAAGTCTCACTCAGCAAATAACTCTGGATATTGCTCACGCATCGCTAACTCCGGCTCCCAAGTCAGCTCGGACCCCTTCCGATGTTGCCACTGGACCTGAACCAATGACACCTCCTTGTTTCTCAAAACCTTGATCCTCCTATCCCGAATCGCGATCGGCCTCTTAACATAGTTCAGGATCACATCCACCTGAATGTCCTCTAATGGAACCACTGCCGACTCATCGGTGATACACTTACTCAACTGAGACACGTGGAAGGTATCATGGATCTGACTCAACTTCACAGGTAGCTCCAAACGATACGCTAGCCTGCCCACCCTGGCGGTCATCCTGAAAGGACCAATATACCGAGGCCCCAACTTGCCTCTCTTCCTCAATTGAATCACACCTTTCCAAGGTGAGAGTTTCAGGAGAACGAAATCACCCACCTGAAACTTGAGCTCTGTCCGTCGTCTATCCACATAACTCTTTTGATGGCTCTAGGCTGTCAACAACCTCTATTTGACCTGCTGAGTCTGCTCGGTGGTCTGTAGTACTATCTATGTGCTACCTATCACCCACTGCCCTACTTCTCCCCAGCAAATGGGAGTCCAACACCTCCTCCCATATAACAACTCAAAAGGAGGCATACCGATGCTCGAACGATGGCTGTTGTTATAGGAAAACTCAGCCAAAGGCAAATATGTGTCCCATCTCCCTCCAAAATCCAATACACATGCACGAAGCATGTCCTCAAGAGTCTGAATAGTCCGCTCATTCTAACCATCGGTCTAAGGGTGATAGGCAGTGCTGAAATGCAATCTCGTACCCAACTCCTCATGAAACTTCTTCCACAACCTGGAAGTAAAACGTACATCCTGATCCGACACAATCGAAATCGGTACCCCATGCCGAGACACTATCTCCCTCACATACAACTCTGCTAACTTCTCCACAGAAGAGCTCTCATTGATAGAAAGAAAGTGGGCACTCTTCGTTAGTCAATCCACTATCACCCAAATCGCATCGACACCCCTTGGGGTTCTGGGTAACTTGGTGATGAAATCCATAGAGATCTGTTCCCACTTCTACTGGGGAACCTCGACTGGCTGCAACTTACCATGCAGACGCTAGTGCTCAGCCTTAACCTGACGACAGATCAAGCACCTCTCTACAACCCACGCTACATCCCTCTTCATGCATGGCCACCAATAATCTCTCAATAGATCCAAATACATCTGGGTGGCCCTAGGATGGATCGAGAACCTCGATCGATGCGCCTCCTCCATCAAGATGCTACGTGCCCCACCAATAAACGGCACCCAAATACGACCCTGAAATGTCATAAGCCCGCGGCTATTAGTCACAAACTCAGATACTTGCCCAATCACTCGCTCTTTCTTACGGTTCTCCGGCCTCACAGCCTCGGCCTGGGCCTCTCAGATGGCATCCAACACCGGAGTCATCACAGTCATCCTCATACACATACCTCGGATCGGGGAACTCTCTGCCCTCCGACTCAGGGCATCAGCTACCACATTCGCCTTGCCCGGGTGGTACAGGATCTCACAATCATAATCCTTTATCACATCCAACCATCTCCCTTACCGCATGTTCAAGATGGGCTGATCCATCAAATACTTCAAGCTCTTGTGGTCCGTGTATATGGTACACCAAACCCGATACAGATAGTGGCGCCAGATCTTAAGGGCGAACACGACTGCCTCCAACTCCAGATCATGAGTGGGGTACCTCACCTCATGAGGCTTCAGCTGCCTCGATGCATACGCTATCACATGCCCCCTCTGCATAAGCACTGTGCCTAACCCAGATATCGATGCATCGCATTAAACCACCAAATCATCAACTCCCTCTGGAAGGGATAACACCGGGGCTTCGCACAACTTCTGGCGAAGAGTCTCAAACGAGGTCTGCTGCCCTAGACCCCATAAGAAGGCAACACCCTTCCGGGTCAACCTAGTGAGTGACACTGCAATCTTGGAGAAATCCTGAATGAATCTTCGATAATACCTGGCCAATCCCAGAAAACTCCCGATCTCGGTAGCAGACTTTGGCACTTCGCAACTCATCACTGCCTTAATCTTGGCTGGATCAACCAATATCCCATCCTGATTAACGAGATGCCCTAGGAACTGGACCTCCCGCAACCAGAAATCACACTTGGAGAATTTGGCATAAAGCCTCTCCGATTTCAACACCTCAACAACCTCTCTCAAGTGTTCCTCATGCTGCTCTCGGGATCTAGGATACACCAGAATATCATCAATGAACACAATCACCGATCGATCCAGCATCGGCCTACATACTCTGTTCATGAGATCCATGAATGCTGCTGGCACATTGGTGAGCCCGAAAGGCATCACCACGAACTCATAGTGCCTATAATGCGTCCTGAACGTCGTCTTCTGGATATCCTCATCACGCACTCTCATCTGATGATATCCAAACGTCAGATCAAACTTGGAGAACCAAGATGCTCCCTGCAATTGATCAAATAAGTCATGAATCCTCGACAACGGATAAAGGTTCTTAACTGTTAACTTGTTCAACTCCCGGTAATCAATACATATCCGGTGTGAACCATCCTTCTTCTTAACGAAGAGGATCGGCGCTCCCCAAGGCAAACTGCTCGGACGAATAAACCCCTTCCCCAACAGCACCTGCAGCTGTGAGGATAACTCCTGCATCTCCGGCGGTGCTAGGCGATAAGGCGCCTTAGCGATAGGCGCGGCCCCGGGAATCAAATCGATGCGAAACTCCACCTGCCTCTTGAGAGGCACATCCGGCAACTCCTCCGGAAATACGTCCGGGAAATCATGCACTATAGGGACATCACCAAACAAACTTGGCCTCCCTGAGGCATCCCGTGTATCCATCACATAGGCTACGAACCCCTTGCAGCCCTGCTGCAAACTCTGCCTCGCTCTGGCAGCCGAATAGAATGCTGACCCACTATGACTCTCCTCACTTATCTGTTAGCACTCCCCCACTAGGATCTCAGATCATCACCAGCTGCTGCTCGCAGTCTATTACAACCCCAAATCGGCTCAACGAATCCATGCCCACGATAACACATACGTCCCCCATCGCAATCGGGACCAGATCTATCGGAAACCCAACGCCGAAGATCTCAAGTACACACCCCCGAATCACATATGCGGCATAAACTGCTCGCTCGTCAGCTATAGAAACACGCAAAGGTCGAATCATCACCTCTCACTGGATACCAATGTGCCTACTGAATGCTAATGACACAAAAGAACGACTCGCACCCGAGTCAAATAACACCAAAGCAGGTACAAAATTCACATGAAAAGTACCTATGCATAACATAATATAAACACAAGATCTCATTACAACATAAATAAATATGAACATAATACATACCAGCCACGACGTCGAGTGCTGCACGGACCTCCTCTGTTGTCACCTGGAACGCTCTCCCTCGCGCCTTCGGCGCCTCAGCCTTCACCGGCCGACCCTCAATAGCTCACGTAATAGCAGGGGCAGACCCCTGCGGCGTCCCTTGTGCTGTCCCCCTCAACTGCGGACACTTGGCCCTTTGATGTCCGGCCTGGTTGCAATGAATGCAAACCATGAACCCCTTGGGGCAATCCATAGCAATATGCCCCTCCTTGCCACACTTGTAGTAAGCACCAGATCTACAAACCCCATCATGACCCTTGCTGCACTTCCCGCAAGTGTGGCCCTTCTGGCCCCCAGATCTTAAATCGACGAGCTTTCCCCGCTTGGCCGCCGACTGAGATTGTGCCGGTCGGTGATCCCTCCTCTGAGACTCGGCCTCCTCCTTGGCCTGAGTCTCCAGCTCTATCTCCCTCTTTCGGGAATTTTCCTGGAGCTTAAAAATGTTCGGTATGATGAGCTCGCCGCGAAATCACGAATGTCTCTCCTCAGAACGCTCAGATATCGGCTCATACGTTCCTACTCGGTCGACACGTGCTTAGGGCAGAACATTGCCCTCTCATGAAACATCCTGGTAATCACAGTAACTGACTTAGTACCCTGCTTGAGGGTCAAGAACTCCTGAGCCAACCGTTCCCTTTCCACCGAGGGAACATACTCGTCTCTGAACAGGGTGGTGAACCTCTCCCAGGTCACCGCTGAAATCTCCGCAGAACTAAGATGCGCAGTCACAAACTTCCAGCAGTCCTTCGATCCCAAGCGAAACTGGTTTAGCGCAAACCGAACCCTCAGATGCTCTGGCCACAAACAGGTGTAGAAGCATCCCTCAATGTCAGATATCCATCTCATCGTAGCAATCGGGTCCTGCGTCCTGTCAAACTCGGGTGGCTTCGTGTTGCTGAACTCCCGGTCCAGCAATGAGTCACCCCCTGTGGCCTGGCAGCAGCGACAGCTGTAGTGGCTGCAACAACAGCAACATTAGTAAGAGCAACGTACCACTCATCAAAGGTCTCAATCAGTGTGGTCTTAATAGACCCGAACATCTCTGGAATCTCAGCTCAGATGGCAGCAACCACCTCCTCATGAATCATCTGGCAGAGCTCCTCATCGCTCACGCCTCCCTCATTGGTCTCTGGTCTGTGGCGTGTCCCAACCATGATGTCTCTGAAATACAACACAAAAAGATCAGGGACTCTCTCAAGTATACTCGCACTCGATAACCCAACCCTACTTGATTCCTAGTACCCTAAGGATTCCTACTTGGACTGCACACTAATCCGGTGTTTCCAGTAGTACGGGCCCAATACTACCTTCCAGACCGCACTTGTATTCATCCCAAGTCATCCTCCCAAGATCCCAAATCACAAGTACTCTATCCGTTTCCACACATAAACTACCCTTCGGTAGACCCTCATAGCACATCACTGCTACCTACTCATTCTAAAGCATCTCATGGCACTAGAAATCTTCCTAGGCTAAGGCATTACAAATCAGGCCACTCTAGTCCAAATATGAATACCTAGCCTACTCTAGCATGCATAACACATTTCAATATATCTCATAACACATAATGTAAGGGTAATTTGGGAAATCACCGTTCGGGCACTGGCTGATCGTACACACTGCTTCCTTGCGTATCTTCCAAATTCTTTTACTCTTTAGAAAAATTGTTTATTTTATGAAAATCTTTCTTGAATCCTCAGTTTGAGTTCAAATACACCTAAAGGTGAATCTGAATCCCTCATACCAAGGCTCTGATACCAATTTGTAACACCGTTAAATTTCAAACAATTTTTTATTTAATTTTAATAAAAATATTTAATTTCCGAATCATTCCAAAATCATGTATCCAATATTTTCACAAAAAACACAATACATAATCCATATCCCGAGATCTCAAAAACATATCATCTGCTAGTGTGTACTGATCATGCTGGCGCCTTCCCACGATCATCACTGGTACCTGAAACACATAACACACAAACGGTAAGCATAAATGCTTAGTGAGTTCCCCAAAATACCACATACCCCAAAATACCACATACAACACATACGCCTTTCCAGGCCATAACTCCTTAGGATCTTCCGATCCAAGTGTCTCAGGGGATTTCCATCCCATAACTCTGTTGACCTTTCGGCCCATACTCTGTTGACCTTCTGGCCCATACTCTGTTGACCTTCCGGTCCATATCATCATACTCATATCATAACAGATCATATATATATATATATATATATATATATATATATATATATATCATCACATAAACATCATACACATAAGACCTTCCGGTCACACATAATTACCCCATCGGGTATGACATAGTGAGAAGACTCACCTCGCTGATGTCGGATAATCACTCGTGCTCGATTCCCCGACCTATCGTCCTCCTATATCATAAGTACATCTCTAATTAATACTTTCCTGACTTAGTTTCACTAACACTATGAAGTCAACACTAGTCAACTATGGTCAACGTTGGTCAACGGTCAACCTTTGACCCGACTCGTCGAGTCTTGCATAGACTCGTCGAGTCCGTACGTGAACTCGAGTGCTTTGAATTCTTTCTGACTCACTTAGTCACTCACCCAACTCAGCGAGTCATCCACTGATCTGAGTCACGGGACAACCTGCTCTGACTCGTCGAGTCTGCTTATGGACTCGACGAGTTCATTTCATGCACAACCTCAAACAACCTTCTGATGTCAGATCTATTCCTCAAATCCTTAGATCTAACCTTCCCAAGCTCAATAATCACGTAAAGTCTCTATCTTGATGCACATGAAACATCTATATGACCATATATGATGATTGAGCCCCAAATACCATAACGCAAGGTCATAACTCCCACTGTTCTTCATAAAGCTTGATGAGTAAGGCTCTCTAGACCTCTATGGATCTAGATCCAAAGCCTCATCATCAGAAAGGGGCTATTTGGACATCAAATCAACCTAACAAAGAGCCCAAGAAACCCTAAATCCATATATTCGTCATAAAACAGAAGAAGAGCTGAATTACTACCTCAAATGCGATAATCTTAGCTTTAAATCCACAGAATAACAACCTCCTTTGCTTCCTCTTGACTAGGACCTATTTCTTCTTGCTAAACAATACCACAAGGGTCAAGAATGGCTTCCTTTTCTCTCTCAAAACGCTCAAGCACTCTATGGTTTCTCTTTATGGATTGGCAGCCACAAATGAAGGCCACAAGGGCCTTTAAATAGCTCCTGAACCCGAGAAATTAAGTTTTCTTTCGTTAGCTCTTACTCGGCGAGTCACTCCCCTGACTCGCCGACTCCTCTCATTAACCACGCCATCCAGTCGCGACCAGACTCGAAGAGTCTAAGCACCAACTTGTCGAGTCGCCTTACATAATTAAAGAAATACAACAAAAATCAATATACCTGGGAAACTGGGTGTTACACAACCCTACACTCAACGGGTTATCACAGGTCGTGAATCGCTGGGCAACCCGACTCGACTCGTCGAGTCCCTTATGGGCTCGACAAGTTCCTCCCATGACAACACTCATCTGACCTCCTAAGGTTAGATATGCTTCTCTAATCTATAGATCTGACTTCCCCATGACCAATAAACACATAAAGGTCAAATCTTGCTACACATGCAATGCTCCCAAGGCTTATTTTGGTGAAATCCTTTCTAGCATGGAAACCTATGTCCATTTCCTCCACAGAACCACAAAAAGCAGCATGGTTCAGGCTCTCTGGACCTCAAAAGTTCCAGATCTAGAGTTTAGCACTCAATGGGACATTATACAAAACTAACAAGCCATAAAAGGGTATAGAAAACACTAAATTCATTGCCCTTAAGCAAAAAAGAAGGATATGATCGAATAGCTACCTCAAACTTGAAGATCCAAGCTAAAAACCCATTGAAATGCAATCCTATTGACCTCCCCTTGCTGGAAACACTTTCTCCTTTGCAAAATCACACCAAAACATATCAAAAAGGCGCAAACTCTCTCACAACTCGCTCACAACCTCTAGGGTATCTCTCTCTGGAATGGTAGCCGCAAATGGAGGCCATAAAGGCATTTAATTAGGGCACATACCCCAAGAATTAGGGTTTCAATCCACAACGTGGACTCGTCGAGTCCACCCTTTCCGACTCGTCGAGTCCGTTCATTAATCCAGTCAGCAGTCGCGGTCCTACTCGACGAGTCTACGACTCAACTCGTCGAGTCCCTCTCTTTTTCTCTAAAAAATAAAATGATAAAATATAATACATGGAAATCGGGATGTTACAATTCTCCCCCACTAAAATCAGATTTTGCCCTCGAAGTCTTACTCCACAAACAACTCTGGATGTTGCTCACGCATCTCTCACTCCAGCTCTCAAGTCAGCTCGGACCCTCTATGACGTTTCCACTGGACCTGCACTAGGGGCACCTCCTTGTTCCTCAGAACCTTGATCTTCCAGTCCACAATCGCAACTGGCCTCTCAACATAATTCAGGTTGGCATCCACCTAAATATCCTCCAACGGTACCATCGTCGTCTCTTCGGCTATACACTTCATCAACTAAGACACGTGGAAGGTATCCTGGATCTGACTCAACTCCACAGGTAGCTCTAGATGATATGCTACCCTGCTTACCCTCGCAGTCACCCTGAATGGACCGATGTACCGGGGCCCCATCTTGCCCCTCTTCCTGAATTGGATCATTCCTTTCCAAGGAGATACCTTCAAAAGTATGAAATCCCCCACTTGGAACTCAAGCTCAGATTGTCACCTATCTGCATAACTCTTCTGGAAACTCTGAGCTGTCAACAACCTCTGTCTGACCTGTTGTATCTGGTCAGTCATCTGAAGCACTAACTCAGTGCTGCCCATCACTCGCTGCCCGACCTTTCCCCAGCATATGGGAGTCTGACACCTCCTCCCGTACAACAACTCAAAGGAAGGCATGCCGATACTCGAATGGTGTCTGTTGTTATAAGAAACTCAGCCAACGGCAAATACGTGTCTCAACTTCCTCCGAAGTCCATCACACATGCTTGCAGCATGTCTTCGAGCGTTTGAATCGTCCGCTCACTCTGACCGTCCGTCTGTGGGTGGTATGTGGTACTAAAATGCAGCCTTGTACCCAACTCCTCGTGGAATTTCTTCTAGAATCTGGAAGTGAAACACACATCTCGATCTGACACGATCGAGATCGGCACTCCATGCTGCGATACCACCTCTCTCACATATAACTCTGCCAGCCTCTCAGCAGAAAAGCTCTCACTGATAGCAAGAAAGTGAGTGCTCTTCGTCAGCTGATCAACAATCACCCAAATTGCATCGACTCCCCTCGCAGTCCTCGACAATTTGGTGATAAAATCCATGGAAATCTGTTCCCACTTCCACTCGGGAACCTCAAGTGGCTGCAACTTGCCATGCATACGCTGGTGCTCAACCTTCACCCTGCGACAGGTCAAGCATCTCTTTACGAACCACGCGACATCACTCTTCATACAGGGCCACCAATACTCCCTCTTCAGGTCCAAATACATCTTAGTGGCCCCGGGACGGATCGAGAACCTCGACCTATGTGCCTCTTCCATCACAATGGTAGGTGCCCCGCCTTCATACGACACCCAAGTCCAACCCTGAAAGGTCATAAGCCCACGGCTATCGGCAACAAACTCAGATATCTTTCCGATCACCCGCTCTCTTTTTCGGTTCTCCGGTCTCATGGCCTCAAACAAACATCTCGTAACGGGGCACTCTCCGCCCTGCGACTTAGGGCATCGGCTACCACATTAGCCTTGCCCGGGTGGTACATGATCTCACACTCATAATCCTTTACCACATCCATCCATCTCTTCTGACCCATATTCAGGTTGGGCTGATTCATTAGATACTTCAAGCTCTTGTGATCCGTGTATATGGTACACCAGACCCCATACAAATAGCGACGCCAGATCTTAAGGGCGAACACCACAACCCCCAACTCCAGATCGTGAGTAGGATATCTCGTCTCATGAGGCTTCAACTGCCTCGATGCGTATGCTATCACATGACCTCTCTGCATCAGCACCGCACCCAATCCAGATATCTACGCGTCACAATACACCACAAAATCCTCCATCCCCTGCAGAAGGGCTAATACTGGGGCTTCGCATAATCTTTGGCGAAGTGTCTCGAATGATCGAACAAATCGTCGATCCTCAGTAAGGAGTAACGGTTCTTGACCGTCAACTTGTTCAACTCCCGGTAATCAATTCACATCTGGTGTGAACCATCCTTTTTCTTGACAAAAAGGATCGACACTCCCCATGACGAGCTACTCGGCCATATAAACCCCTTTCCCAGTAGCTCCTGAAGCTGCAAGGATAACTCCTGCATCTCTGGAGGCGCAAGGCAATAGGGCGCCTTGGCGATAGCCACTTCCCCCGGAACCAAATCGATACGGAACTCCTCCTGCCTCTCGAGAGGCACTCCCATCAACTTCTCAAGGAAAATGTTCGGGAACTCACGCACTATCGGGACCTCATCAATCGACCTCGGTCTCTCCCGCTATAGCCCTGCTCTAGGCTCTGCCTCGCTCTAGCGGCCGAACAAAATGCTGACCCAAAACGGGTACCCTCACCATAAACCATAAGAACTCCCCCACTAGGGTCTCGTATGGTCACCAGCTACCACTCGCAGTCGATAACTGCACCAAACCTGCTCAACCAGTCCATGCCCATAATGACGCAGACATCTCCCATCGCAATCGGGACCAAATCAATCGGAAACTCAACGCGGAAGATCTCGAGTACACATCCTCGGATCACATTAGTGGCATACACCGCTCTCTCGTCAGCTATGGAAACTCGCAAAGGTCGACTCAGCGCTTCTCGACCGATACTAATATGCTAACTAAAGGCTAACGACACAAAAGACCGACTCGCACGCGAGTCAAATAACACCAAAGCAGGTACAAAACTCACAAGAAATGTACCTACGCATATCATAATATAAGCATAATAGCACAAACTCAAAATAAATAAATGAAAGAATACATACCAGCCACAACATCTGGCGCTGCGCGGACCTCCTCTGTTGTCAACTGGAAGGCTCTCCCGCGAGCCTTTGGCGCCTCGGCCTTCACTGGCTGACTCTCGGTAGCTCGAACAACAGCAGGGGCAGATCCCTGTGATGCTCCCTGGGATGACCCCCGCAACTGCGGACACTCGGCCTTCCGGTGTCCGGTCTGGTTGCAATGAAAACAGACTGCAAACCACTTGGGGCAATCCTTGGTCATGTGCCCCTCCTTGCCATACTTGTAGCAAGACCCTGCTCTACAAACCCCCTCATGACCCTTGCCGCACTTTCCACAAGTGCGGCCCTTCTGGTTCCCTGATCTCGAATCGGCGGGCTTAGCCTGCTTGGCTGCCGGCTGGGACTGAGTCGGCCGCCGATCCCCCCCTGAGACTCCGCCTCCTCTCTAGCCCGAGTCTCCAACTTTATCTCCCTCTTCCGAGCATTTTCTTAGAGCTCAGCAAATGTTCGGTACGACGAGTTCGCC
The DNA here is from genome assembly GCF_002870075.4 of Lactuca sativa. Classification (NCBI taxonomy): domain Eukaryota; kingdom Viridiplantae; phylum Streptophyta; class Magnoliopsida; order Asterales; family Asteraceae; genus Lactuca; species Lactuca sativa. Next base: position 215,062,348 of record NC_056626.2, on the reverse strand, counting down.
ACGAACTCTCGTATGTCCCTCCTCAGAATACTCAGATACCGACTCATACGTGCCTGCTCGGTAGACACGTGCTCAGGGCAAAACATCGCCCTCTCATGGAACATCCTGGTGATCACAGTAACAGACTCAGTATCCTACTTGAGGTTTAGAAACTCCTAGGCCAATCGCTCCCTCTCCACGGGGGAACGTACTCATCATGGAACATGGCGGTGAACCCCTCCCAGGTTACCGCAGCAAGATCAGCAGGGGAATAGTGCGCTATAACAAACTTCCACTAGTCCTTCGCTCCCAAGCGAAGCTGGTTCAGCGGGAACCAAACCCTCAGACGCTCCAGACATGAACACGTATAGAAGCATCCCTCAATATCAGAAACCCATCTCATCATAGCAATCGGATCCTGCGTCCCATCAAACTCTGGTGGCTTCGTCTTGTTGAACTCTCGGAATAGCAATGAATCACCACCCTGAGGTCTGGCAACAGCAACAGTTGCAGTAGCTGCAGGGGCTACAACCTCAGTAACCGCTGCGTATCTCTCATCAAAAGTCTCAACCAACGTGGTCTTAATAGACCAGAACATCTCTGGAATCTCTGCGCGGATGGCAGCAGCCACCTCCTCATGAATCATCCTGTGGATCTCCTCATCACTAACACCACTACTCTCAGGTGTGTGGCGTGTCCCAACCATGATGTCTCTCTGAAATACAACACAAAGTATCAGAGACTCACTCGAGCGTACACACACTCAATTTCCCATTCCTACTCGATCCCTGGGTTGCGCACGGATCCGGTGTCTTCAGTAGTATGGGCCCAATACTACCGTCCACACCGCATCAGTATTCACCCCAAGTCCTCCTCCTTGGATTCCAAATCCCAAGTACTCTACTCTGACTATGCATAGTCTACTCTCTAGTAGATCTCTCATAGCTCCTCGTTGCTATCTACTCACTCTCAAGCATCTCCTTAAATCAAAACCCCTAGGCTAAGGCATCACAAATCAGGTCACTGTAGTCCTAACAAGAATACCTAGCCTACTCTAGCATGCATAACATATTATCTCAAATCTCATAACATATAATATAAGGGTATTTTGGGAAATCACCGTTCGGGTGCTGGCTGATTGTACACACTGCTCTTCTCTGCTCTTTTCAAAACTTTTACTCTTGAATTTTTTTTTGTGATTTTTGTTTGAAAATCTCTCAAATCCTCAATTTGAGTTCAGATACGCCCAAAGGTACACCAAAATCCCTCAAACCAAGGGTCTGATACCAACTTGTAACACCGTAAATTTTCAAACAATTTTTCACATTTTAAAAACATATTTTCATTCATAAATATTATAAAATCTCATCGTTTCACATATCAATCCATATAACACATCCCAAGATCATAAGGCATAAAAACTCCTAATGTGTGTACTGATCATGTCGTCGCCTTTCCGTGATCCTCACTGGTACCTGAAACACATAACACCAGACACTGTAAGCATAAATGCTTAGTGAGTTCCCCAAAATACCACATGCAACACATATTAGCCACTCGAGGCTATAACTCTGTATGTCACTCTGGGCAAAGTGTCTCAGTGGGACCCTCCAGTCCCATAACTCTGTGGACCCTCTAGTCCTAACTCTATGGACCATTCAGTCGTAACTTTGTAAACTCTAAATCATATATAGCATAGAATCACATAGATAACACATAGCATATCGTATACTCTGTCACATAACTCTAATTACCACTCTAGGTAAAGTATAGTGAGAAGACTCACCTCGGGTAACTCGGTAAACCTCGAACTCTGAAATGCTGCACTAGCCTCTGTTTAACCATATGAATAATTACTCTAATTAATACAACTTTTAAAGGCTAGGCTAACCCCTCTCTATAAGTTCTCTAAGAAGGTTAAAAGACCATTCTACCCCTCTAATGGCTCATAAGTCCAAACACTGAGTAAACCCTAAAAGTCAACAAAAGTCAACGGTCAAACTTTGTCCTGACTCGGCGAGTACATGTGTGTTCGCTTCGCCCCTGGTCCTCACTCGACTCGCTAAGTCAACCCTACACTCAACGGGTTATCACAGGTCGTGAATCGCGAGGCAACCTGACTCGACTCGTCGAGTCCCTTATGGGCACGACGAGTTCCTCCCATGACAACACTCATCTGACCTCCTGAGGTCAGATCTGCTTCTCTAATCTATAGATCTGACTTCCCCATGACGTTATAAACACGTAAAGGTCGAATCTTGCTACACATGTAATGATCCCAAGGCTTATTTTGGTGAAATCGTTTCTAACATGGCAACCTATGTCTATTTCGTCTATAGAACCACAAAAAGCAGCATGGTTTAGGCTCTCTCGACCTCAAAAGGTCCAGATCTAGAGTTTAGCACTCAATGGGACACTATACACAAATAACAAGCCATAAAAGGGTATAGAAAACACTAAAATCAATGCCCTTAAGCAAAACAGAAGGATATGATCGAATAGCTACCTCAAACTTGAAGATCCAAGCTAAAAACCCACTGAAATGCAATCCTCTTGACCTCCCCTTGCTGGAAACACTTTCTCCTTTACAAAATCACACCAAAAATGATCAAAAAGGCTCAAACTCTCTCACAACTCACTCACAACCGCTAGGGTATCTCTCTCTGGACTGGTAGCCGCAAATGGAGGCCATAAAGGCTTTTAAACAGGGCATAGACCCCGAGAATTAGGGTTTCAATCCACAGTGCGGACTTGTCGAGTCCACCTTTTCCAACTCGTCGAGTCTGTTCATTAATCCAGTCAACAGTCGCAAGTCCCTCTCTTTTTCTCAAAAAAATAAAATGATAAAATATAATTTCGGGAAACCCGAATGTTACACAATATAAGATTTTTCACAGATCCTTCCTCATGTGGAGTACTCAGACAAATATTTTCAGAATTTTTCATAATGTATGCCTATTTTCCCCCTACTTTTGTATTAATAATGGACTAATAATGGGAAAAATAGTTCTACTAATCCAAAATTAATGAAAATTTACCAGAAGACCTTATAATATATTAGAACTCTAAATAAAAATTTGGATGATTTTTCTATTCAGTATGCTATTTTTCTTCTATTTTATAAGATTAAATACACTTAAATCCACAAAATCGAATTACATTATATAAAAATCACCATTAGTATTTTTCCTAGATTATATACACTGTTTGATAATTTAATTTAACTGTTTGATAATTATTCACCAATTAATGATTATTCAAGACAATAAAATAACGAAAAATAGCAAAACTAATTGAAAAATATCTTTTATATTTTTCAAAGCTTATATATGTAAAATAAAAGTGTTACAAAAAGTTTGGGATGTTTTGGAAACTTTATTCTATTTATTTCCATTTTTGTTAGAATAGATGCACAAAAATCATAAAATTAGGTTAAGCTGTTTAGAAACTTATTTTTATATTTTTTCCAGCTTAAGTATGTTTAGCTACAACATTTTAAAAAGTTTGAGAATTTTTATCATCTGGATACTATTTTTCATAAATTTATATTGTTATGAAGGCTTAAAATTTTGAAATAGTTAATCACATCAAAAATTCATGGGAAAATTACTGGAAGACCTCTACTCTATTTGGAACGAAAATGTAAAATTTGATGAATTTTGGAAATTGTTTGATAATATTTGTTAATTTTTAGGTGTTTAAAACACCTTTAGATGTGTTGAAATACCCTCAATTAATATTACAAAAACCTGGAAAATAATAGCTAAAATTATCTTAATCACATGAGTTATAAAAAATCATCATTTCAGAAAAATTGTTACCCATTTAATATAAAACCAATATTAGAAACAAAAATTTGGCATTTCTCTATGTATATAATTTAGTATATTAACATTAGATTTCGACATAAAGACTCACTAGCGTATACTATTATTGTAGGAATCGATAGTGGTACGAGTGGAACGTAGCTCAAGGCACAATTTGCATCATCTCAATGTATTGTGAGTATTCTCGACTCCCCCTATTTTCGGGTTTTTAAATGTTTTGGGGTGGAAAAACATGTCCAAAAATTGTTTATTGTTTCTTCTATTTAATTTGACTTGTATCAAACCTGGTTGCTATATTTTGTTGTGTATGTGTATACTATTGTTAATTCATGAGGCCTTATCGCATTTAAGTCCCTGGAATCAGTTCACAGAACTCATTAACTCATTTGAGCCCATGGTCATTATGGATAACACTATTAAGAGGTAGACAACTCCCCATTCGCGCGATTTGCTTGAGTGCATTTTACCATATTTCCCTATGTTAGCGATAGACATAGAAGAGGTAACCCTCGGTCATTAGGCTTGGGTTGTGAACTCATGGTATAATCATTATGCACATATGAAACTTGTATCTCGTTTTAGCAACAAACTTTATTTCCCATGAGCATATGAACGTTGCATCTCATTTGGGCAACATACTTTATCTCTCATGATGACAATGAAATTTGTTTATGCAAACTTATTTACTCAGTTTTGTAATATATTTCTATTTATGTAAACTTTATTACCTACTTTAGCAACGAACTTCTATTCATGAAAACTTATTTACTTGTTTTAGAAATCAACATTGTTTATGGAATCTATTATCAATATTCTAATTATCATGATTTCAAACAATATTATGTTATAAACATGTCAGTACTCACCAACTATTTTTATAATTGACACTCGTTTTACATGCTTTTTCAAGAATCATTGAGTAAGTGGCACTTAGGGACACATCACTTTTAGGAGAATTCGCATGTGTTGTATTTCAATTTACATTGTAATTTTTTTAAAAGCTGTGCAAACCCATTGTAAATTTATAATGCTTTTTAATACTATGGTTGGTGTTGTCTTTATCTTTTGCTATGAAACCCTTTGTACTGCCACGCCCTGTATTTCTGCTTTACCGGGGTGTGACATTTCACTTCCATAAACCTTCCTACAACCCCCCGAAGTCCCGGTAACATCTCTAACACCCAAAGAACATCCCTAAGCACCAGAAGTCCACAAGAAAAGAGTCTTGTGGTTTCTAACTCGACCCTCGCAAAGCCCGTTTTTCAGCAGTAAAGCCTTTTCTAGCAACGAAGTGCTACTCAAATCGCCACTACTATCAAGTGAGTTTATACCCCTATGTTTTTACTATCTTTTTGGAGTTTGGAGGGAGGGGGGATACAAGTAAAATACAGGAAAATTTACATGCAAATATTCAATTATGTTTATCTTTCTATTTTATGTAGAGATTTTTACTATCAACTTTATATACATTATTATGGGTAAAGTTTTGATAAAAACATATTTTCTTAATAATCAAGTTAAAAAGACTTTGTTTTAATCAACTAAATATATATGATTATATATACATATATTGAGTATACTTGAGTCGTATGGTAAACTATATAAATCTAGTTTATGGAACAAAGATATTATCTTACAAGGTTCAAATTATAACACAGAAATAAACTTATAAACTAAAATAGATATAGTTTATGGAACTTATGTGTTGCTTTATATATTTAGAATAACTTACGAAAATAATTATATTAAATATAATTTATTAGAGATTTATGGTTTATCTATTACAAAAATATTATTCTTTATTCTACATGTAACCGTCAATATAGCATTTGTGAGACAAGCTTTAACTACTTATTATAAATATATACAAAAACAAACTTCATGTATGTGAGTGTTATTACTATAGCTAAAAGTATAATCTTTTATGCATAATATATAAGTACATTAATGCATGAAGTATATTTTCAATCCCTTAAGTTTATATAACCTGTCATTTTCAACCCTTTAATTTTAATAAATAATATTTATCATCCTTTTACTTTTATAAATATCATTTTCATCCTTTCCACCTTCAACTTTGTAAAATATCATTTTCACCCATTCGTTTTCTAAACTATCCTACTTATCCTGTAGTATATATAAATACGATTTTTCGTCGTACTACCTTTTAGAATGCATTTTCCACCCTCTTATTTTAAAAATGTTACTTTGACCCTCTCAACAAAGAAATATATAATGTCAACACGTAAAGTGTAACTTTAACCCCTCAACTTTGTATAATACATTACTTGCAACCCTTTTATTTTTAGAAAATTTTTCATTCCTTTAATTTTTAAAATATGTCTTTCACCTTCTCCGCCTTCAACTTTATAAAAGTCACTTTCACCCCTTCATCTTTCATCCCCAACTTTATATAATCTGTCACTTGCAACCCATCGATATTGTAAAATTATGTCTTCCATCCCTTCGCTTTTTAATTTAACTTTGTAAAATGTCACATTCACCCTTCATTTTCTAAACTTTCCTATTTATCCCCCATCCTATATATGTAATATGATTTTCCCCTCTATTTTCCTAATACGCAACAAAAACACGTAAAAACCCGCGGCAAAGCGCGAGCTCAATTACTAGTTTAAGTATAAAACAAAAGTCCTGAAAAATATAACCAGAGTCTCCTTGAGGGAGAGCGTGACACTTGTTTATAGATCTATATGGGACTAATAATCCCGCACCGGGTGTGACAACCCCAAATTTTCCATCCAATTTAGTCTAACACTTCATTGAAAGTCAAACTCGTTGCTGTTATCTTTTAGCACAATTAGAAGTTTATTTGAGCATTCTGAGCCTTGTACACTCAAGGAATAAGTGTCGGGGTTAATCAGCTAAAGTTTTAGGTCAAAGAAATGACCCTAAGCACTCATGCAAGGAGTTCACGGCCAACACATGGGAGTTTATGGCCGTAAACTCCATGTGGGCCGTAAACTCTTGCCTATATGATGAAAAGGTGGCCATTTGTTCATTCCTTCCTTCCATTTGGCCCAAATCCTCTCAAGTATCATCCTGATCTTCAAAACTCGTAAGCTTATTTTCTTAACTAGTTGATATCTTGCATGAACTAGTAATCTTTCATGATTTCATCCGTGAAATCATTCCATTTTGTAGATTTTCAAGTTTCACCAAGAACAGCAAGAACACACACTAGTGTTCTTGGACAAAACCGACCATTCGAGCTCGTAGATCGTAAGTACTCTTGATCCAACTTGTTGTACACTAAGTTTATCATATTTAGAGCTTAGAAAACATAAGAAATCAATGGATTCAAGGAGTTTAACGCCAAGGCATGTTCTTGGGCCGTAAACCCCTTTTTAGGTTGCAAATGACACCCTAACACCTTAGTAAGCTTTTGTTAGTGACATAGAATCTTACACCATTGACCTAAGGACCATAATTCACGAAATGGTACTCCTTACCATGATTTTACGGCCATAAACTCATGGGGGAGTGGTCCCAGGGTCGTGAACACCAAACAAGGTCATTTTAGGACATTAAACCCACCCAAACACTTGTTTAAAGCTTTAGAGCACTTAACCACTTAAGCCCTTAGAGTTTTAAGCCCCTTCTGGTGACCAATTGAGAGTTTACGGCTAGGAGTAAACACCCCTGGGTCATAAACTCCAACAAAGATGGTCATTGGACCATGAACTCCCGTATGAGGCTTCGCGCTCCTTTGTTGCAACCCGATAGACTCCTAGCACTTGACCAAAGTGTTTTCCTCTCAATAGGATGTTTATACATGTTTAATTAGTTTTATAATCATTAATTGTTTATATACATATGTTTTCATATGTAATTAGGATCATTGTGTGTGTCTAAGTCTTCACTTGACACCAAGCACTTGTCCGAAACTTCCTTCCGATTCACTCACTGCAGGTGAGTTCATACCCCTTGAATTAACCTTTTAAATGTTTATAAATGCTTTATGGGGGGATACAAGTTGAATCATGTTTAGTTATTATATCAATCACATGTGATTAATAATTAACATGCAAATGGCTTTACTTTACGTTAACTGTTTTACCAATCAAATTTCTTCAAATGTTTATCTTAAACGTTTTTAGGTGTTTAAAACACTTTATTAAAATGTTTATTAAACACTGTATGTTCATTTCAAACCCTGTTACATTTGTGTTTCAAACAAAGATTCCTTTATACTTAAACTGTTTTGTCAAACAAATGCCTTCAAACCGTTTTATAAACTGACATCAAGTCGATCTTTTCTTAGGTATTAATCTTTTTCAAAGGTTTTATAAAACTCCTTATATGCTTTTATATTGTCAATTGCATGCCTGTATATGTATAGTTATATAAATAATATTTAAATGACTTAGGAAGGCTAACCCTCTTTATTTCCTTTTCCTCGTTGGGATGTGGTCTGGTAGGGTATCGGGTATCCGTCCGAAGGTCGTTTAACTATCAGTTATATATCATGTATACATATAGAGACATAAAAGTTTTCCTCAGTCAATTCAGTACCTTTGGGTAGCAAAGGCATACTTCAGGTTATACACGTACATGGTTAGTAACTATTATAGGTATAGTTAGGAGATACCACTTACCATTTCAAGTACAGGGAATCACACAAGAGTCAGTTCATTCATGAGTCTACACTAGTACATTACATGTTACATGAGTACATTCACATAGATATGCTTACATGAGTACGTTCACATAGATACGCTTACATGAGTAAGTTTACATAGATAATATATGATGAGTTACTATTACATATTATATGTATAGATACAGTTATATAATTGTCCTTCTTATCTTTATTTTGTGATTCAATAACATAATCGACGAGATAGATTGGACTTAATATCCTAGTACCAAAGGATACTTTGTGGGATTAACCATTTCTATCACCACTGTTAGTTATAGAGGTAAATGCACATCTACGGATGTCTACGGTTGATACCATTATAGGTATACTTTAAGGGACTAACTATTCCTACACCCAACTCTTAGCTACAGAGGTAAGTTTACATCTACGGATGTCTTCAGTTAACACTGTTAGTTATCCTAGTACAAAAGGATAATACTTAAGTTATTTATATTATTATTACCTTTACCTTGTGAGCCATTCACATAACCGATGAGGTGAATCATATTCGTGTATCCTAGTTCCAAAGGATACAATTTCTTATATTTATAATAATAGTCGTACAACAAGGTCTTGGTAGAAGGCTACTTTCGAAACAGTCGGGTCTTGGTAGAAGACTACTTTCAAAACAGTCGGGTCTTGGTAGAAGGCTACTTTCAAAACAGTTGGGCCTTGGTAGAAGGCTACTTTCAAAACAGTTAGGTCTTGGTAGAAGATTTCATCTATACTAATAGGAATCATAGGGATTTCTAGTGTTTATCAAACGCTTTCACTTACTTACAAACATTTCCACACCTATACGAACTTTCTTTCAGAACAATGTCAAGTCTTTCATTTCAAGTTTTACAAATCAAAGACACATTAATACTTATGAATTCACCAGCTTTTTGGCTGATACTCGCTTTCAAAATAACTTGTTTTCTCAGGTCACAAATAGACAGGTACGACGACCAGGTTTTGTGAAGACGGAGCAGTTCAAACTCGTCTTTTATTTTGATTATTCATTATGTTGTCTTATACTGTGAAAGAACACACTTGTAATTAAAATTATACTATTAATGCAATGGATGATGATGTTGCTTGTTTACTACTTTACATTGTTGTGATACATTACATGACGTCCTCCGCCCCAGAACGTTTCCGCCATTCTCAGTTTTGGGGTATGACATATTGGTATCAAAGCATTGTTTATAGTGAATATAGTATATCAACCCATAAAATATATACTAACTATAAATACACTGGGATTAAAACACTCTGTCTAAGAGTTTATACTTTTAAATAATAAAATATTTAACAAAGTATACGTGCCTGCATTCATACTAAAATCCGTGTCACAATGACAAGAACAAAAGTGTTACGATTGTTGAATATCAGAAGTAAGCCTGGGGATGTATGGTCAGTCTTGGGAGTGGAATAGCCTGATCAACTATGCTGTTCTGAGGAGTGATTAGCATATGCCCAAGAATGGTTGTGATATGGCAACAAGTCTAAAACCTTACCAACATTACCACAATGAGAACATTATAACAGAACCTAAGTCTAAAATACCATAGGGGTGTTTTGTGTTACCATAATTACTTACTTGAGAGCTAAAAAGGATCTTCATTACTAAGTTGATAGTTGCTAAGTGGATACACTAAGGATATATGTAACTAGGATGTTATAGACTTAGAATCGGTGAAATTTTTGCTTTACCCCTATTCCTCGTGAATTTGGAGTTAAGGTCACTTATTCAAAGGCCTATCCTGTGTTGATTACATATAACTGGTATGCAGTTTACAAATAGCGATGTAACTAATGAAGATTTTCTAATAATTATCTTGATAGTTCATTTAATAATTATTTCCTTACCCCAATTCTCGCGTAGATAATATGGTTGGACTCCATCCCCACGGCAACCCGTACCTTCCGAACGAAGTCATTGCTGGATGGTTTGGAGAAGAACCAGAGAATGATCATCCGATCCCTTTGAATGATCACCACGCTGAAGACCTCGCGGATGATGATAACTCCGAACCCAAAGTTGAGAACCTATCCTAGGCAGCTCCCATTCCAAATCCTAACCCTCGTCCGGCTTTTCATGGCCCGACACCTCCTTGGGTAGAATGCTTGGAAACATGGAGCCAAGTACAGGACCAGCCCATGCCATTTAATGGAGACCGAAGTTTTTATGACCTGAGCAATGGGGGCTCAACACATAGAATCTTGCCAATCCTAGTCCGCATAGTGGCCCGAAATGAGACCCAAGGCAGGACAGCCCTACATCAAATCACAGAAGTTGTCGCCAATGCGAGAATGCATACCCTTCGCACCATTCGTATGCAAGGTGCTCGTGAGAGATCTGAAAGAGACCATGAAACTCTGCTTTAAGCACTGACTGAATCATGAGCCGAAGTCATAGAACTCCGAGTACGCCAGAGGGTGTACGAAAGACACCTTCTTGATATGGAATGCCAACTGGCTGAGCTGAGAGTTGACCAGAGGGATGATCGTCACCAATGGGAGATACCTTACTTTCCTTCTTTTTTTAAAGAACCGTGTTCCTGTCGATGTCCTATGTGGCATTTTCTATGAAACTGCCTTATACTGTAGGTACTTTTAGTTAGGCCTTTATGCAGCCAAAACCTTTGCTACTCCATGTATGATGTAAGATCTTCTACAAGGTCAAATTTTCTTGAACTTAGTACATCTTAAACATTGACGATGTTGATAGTCGGCTAACTTCCGTGTCACTTTTTGTTCAAATACTCTCATCATACTTTCATTGGAGTGTATCTGAAACATACTTTAGTCAAGTCATTGGACTATACTGATTTAACTCCGGAGACATTTCCAAGTCTCTTTTAGTGGTTGGATCATGTTATTCACTAACTAACGATACCTCGGCTTGAACGACAAATGTATTGAGACCATTGTATGAACTTACTTCCACTCTTTGCTAGGACTGCATCATAGGGATGTAGGTCGAACCAACGAGAACATACTTCTATTCTTTACATGAATGATCGAACTACGTCTAGGTTCAACCATGCTTGCTCAAAAATTCATTTTCTTTCCGTGAAACAGAATCATGTCGCCAAAGAAAAACGATCAACCCATCAACCAAACACCAACTCTTCAGATTGATGCAGCTACCTTTCAAGCTGCAGTCTCGGCTGTCGTGTCAGCTATTCTGACCCATCTTAACGCTAACAATGCGAGTGTTAGCGTAATTGTTAACAACAATTCCAATACAGGTAACAATCAAGTACCTCAATGAGGAACAAACTACCACGACACCCTGAGTTCCAAGACCAAGAGTAACAAACAGAAGTTTTGGGCTAAAACTAAGGACAAATCACTTCGAGGGGCGAAAAAGAAACAACCACCGGTAACGACCTTCACAGCCACGACATTTGTACCTCCTACTACCATCCCCTCGGGTATCCCAATTGCCCCTAACCCAACCAGACAGTATGCTGGAAACTTGCCGAAGTGCAATGAGTGCAACTTCCATCATCTATGAAGATGTCGTCTACCGTACTGCTTTAACTGCAACAAGGACAAGCATACTACCCACTGCTGCAGGATTCGGAGCCAACACATTACTTCAACCACCGATGTTGAAATCTCTCGGATATGCCATCTATGTGGCGTAATGGGACACTTCAAGAGGGACTGCTCATCAGAGCAGAACGACGATGGGACAGGAGGAGTTTGACCTCAGAATGGAAAGAGGCAACGAAGGACCCTACTATAGTATAGGTTCACTTCCAATTGTCACTACTTTGTATGTTATTGAAACATGTTTAATACTAGTGCAACTCGAGTCTTATCTTTTGCGAGATCCCGTTGGTTAAGGGACCCTCGTGCTACGTATACTTGTCTTTTGTAGTATACTTTGTTCGCAGTAGTATTCCTATAGTACTCTAAAGTACTGTAACCCTGTTAAAATTTGCACCATTGTGTTTTATCTGTAACGCTTTTATGTTCAAATCTAATGTCTTTTACTTCTAAGTAAGTCTGACATTATCATACATCTTAAGTCAAATCGATCCACACAATACTAGTTCCGTGCATACATCTCCTTCTTCGAAAACGTCTTGCTAGCGAAGCCATCATTTCAGAACTCTGAAGTACTTATGCCAGAAGTACCTCATCTTCAGAGACCTCAACGGGACTTCCATTGGAAATCATTACTCTCTGCCTCGCATAGATGAATTAGTTGACCAACCGCAAGGAACGATGTACCTTTCAGAAATGGACCTATAATCTGAATATCACCAGTTGCGAGTGTTAGTGAAGGATGTTATGAGGACAATCTTCCAAACTCGATATGGACACTACGAGCCCGAAGTGATACCCCTCGGATATGACCAATACACCTGTAGTATTCATGAACTTCATGAATAGGGTACGCCATTCTTACTTGGATCAGTTCCTCATTGTCCTTATAAATGACATAGTTATCTACTCTCGTAGTAAGAAGGGAATCATAAAGAGCATCTACAACAAACTCTAGAAACATTACGATCAGAGAAGCTTTATGCGAAGTTCTCTAAATACGAGTTTTAGATTTGAAGAGTCAAATTCCCGAAGCATGCTGTTAGTGATGTGGGAATTTTGAGGACCCTTCCAATAATCAAAACCGTTGAGAATTTGTCAACATCAAAAACACCGACGAGATTTCGCCAAATTCTAGGTCTCGCTAACCTACTGTCGAGAGTTCATTCGGAACTCCTTGCGGATTACGAAACCTCTTATGACTTTGACTCAGAAGGGAGTGGCCCTTGACTGGGAAGACAAGCAAGAGGAAGAAAACCTTGGAATTTCAAGTGAGAGGCCAAATCCTTTTGGAAATCTCACTCTGGGAAGGCTTGATACGCTTTGGAAAGCGTGGTAAGCCAAATCCAGAATAGTTAGGACCTCCGAGATTCTTGCAAGAATCGGTCGTGTAACTCGCAAAACCCAACCTACACCACGAACTCAGTAACGTACATTTTACCCTTCACGTCTCGAACTTGAAAATATACCTTTCCTTCAGGACTCTTGTAAGCCCACTCGACGAGATCGAGATCAACAAGATCCTCGCCTTCATGGAAGAACTATAGTGACCCTCGACCGAGTGGTCAAGCAGACGAAGCAATGCCACCTCCGATTAGTGAAGGTTCATTGGAATACCAATCGAGGACCCGATTTCACTTATGAGCATGAGAACCAATCGATTAGGAAGTTTTACCACCTCCTTGCTCGATTATTCATACCTACTCCTTTACCTAAAATTCTAATTTCAGGACGAAATTCCCTCTAACGGGAGGATGATGTGACAACCCGAAATTTTCCATCTAGTTCAGTCTAACACTTCATTGAAAGTCAAACTCATTGCTGTTATCTTTTAGCACAATTAGAAGTTTATTTGAGCATTCTGAGCCTTGTATACATAAGGAATAAGTGTCGGGGTTAATCGAATGAAGTTTTAGCTCAAAGAAATGACCCTAAGCACTCATGCAAGGAGTTCACGACCAACACATGGGAGTTTATGGCCGTAAACTCTTGCCTATATTATGAAAAGGTGGCCATTTGTTCATTCCTTCCTTCCATTTGGCCCAAATCCTCTCAAGTATCATCTCGATCTTCAAAACTCGTAAGCTTATTTTCTTAACTAGTTGATATCTTGCATGAACTAGTAATCTTTCATGATTTCATCCGTGAAATCATTCCATTTTGTAGATTTTCAAGTTTCACCAAGAACACACACTAGTATTCTTGGACAAAACCGACCATTCGAGCTCGTAGATCGTAAGTACTCTTGATCCAAGTTGTTGTATAATAAGTTTATCATATTTAGAGCTTAGAAAACATAAGAAATCAAGGGATTCAAGGAGTTTATGGCCAAGGCATGTTCTTGGGCCGTAAACCCCTTTTTAGGGTGCAAATGACACCCTAACACCTTAGTAAGCTTTTGTTAGTGACATAGAACCTTACAACATTGACCTAAAGACAATAATTCACGAAATGGTACTCCTTACCATGAGTTTACGGCCGTAAACTCGTGGGGGAGTGGTCCCAGGGCCGTGAACACCAAACAAGGTCATTTTAGGACCTTAAACCCACCCAAACACTTGTTTAAAGCTTTGGAGCACTTAACCACTTAAGCCCTTAGAGTTTTAAGCCCCTTCTGGTGACCAATTGAGAGTTTATAGCTAGGAGTAAACTCCCCTGGGCCGTAAACTCCAATAAAGATGGTCATTGGACCATGAACTCCCGTATGAGGCTTCCCACTCCTTTGTTGCAACCCGATAGCCTCCTAGCACTTGACCAAAGTGTTTTCCTCGCAATAGGATGTTTATACGTGTTTAATTAGTGTTATAATCACTAATTTTTTATATACATATGTTTTCACATGTAATTAGGATCATTGTGTGTGTCTAAGTCTTCACTTGACACCAAGCACTTGTCCGACACTTCCTTCCGATTCACTCACTGCAGGTGAGTTCATACCCCTTGAATTAACCTTTTAAATGTTTTTAAATGTTTATAAATGCCTTATAGGTGGGAATACAAGTTGAATCATGTTTAGTTATTATATCAATCACATGTGATTAATAATTAACATGTAAATGGCTTTACTTTACGTTAACTGCTTTACCAATCAGATTTCTTCAAATGTTTATCTTAAACGTTTTTAGGTGTTTAAAACACTTTATTAAAATGTTTATTAAACACTGTATGTTCATTTCAAACCCTGTTACATTTGTGTTTCAAACAAAGATTCCTTTATACTTAAACTGTTTTGTCAAACAAATGCCTTCAAACCGTTTTATAAACTGACATCAAGTTGATCTTTTCTTAGGTATTAATCTTTTTCAAAGGTTTTATAAAACTCCTTATATGATTTTATATTGTCAATTGCATGCCTGTATATGTATAGTTATATAAATAATGTTTAAAGGACATAGGAAGACTAACCCGCTTTATATCCTTTTCCTCGTTGGGATGTGGTCTGGTAGGGTATCGGGTATCCGTCCGAAGGTCGTTTAACTATCAGTTATATATCATGTATACATATAGAGACATAAAAGTTTTCCTCAGTCAATTCAGTACCTTTGGGTAGCAAAGGCATACTTCAGGTTATACACGTACATGGTTAGTAACTATTATAGGTATAGTTAGGAGATACCACTTACCATTCCAAGTATAGGGAATCACACAAGAGTCAGTTCATTCATGAGTCTATACTAGCACATTACATGTTACATGAGTACGTTCACATAGATACGATTACATGAGTACGTTCACATAGATACGCTTACATGAGTACGTTTACATAGATAATTTTTGATGAGTTACTATTACATATTATATGTATAGATACAATTATATAATTGTCCTTCTTATCTTTATTTTGTGATTCAATCACATAATCGACGAGATAGATTGGACGTAATATCCTAGTACCAAAGGATACTTTGTGGGACTAACCATTCCTATCACCATTGTTAGATACAGAGGTAAATGCACATCTACGGATGTCTACGGTTGATACCATTATAGGTATACTTTAAAGGACTAACTATTCCTACACCCAACTGTTAGCTACAGAGGAAAATGTACATCTACGAATGTCTTCAGTTAACACTGTTAGTTATCCTAGTACAAAAGGATAATACTTAAGTTATTTATATTATTATTACCTTTACCTTGTGAGACATTCACATAACCGATGAAGTGAATCATATTTGTGTATCCTAGTTCCAAAGGATACAATTTCTTATATTTATAATAATAGTCGTACAGTTAGGTCTTGGTAGAAGGCTACTTTCGAAACAGTCGGGTCTTGGTAGAAGACTACTTTCAAAACCATCGGGTCTTGGCAGAAGGCTACTTTCAAAACAGTCGGGTCTTGATAGTAGGCTACTTTCAAAACAGTCGGGTCTTGGTAGAAGGCTACTTTCGAAACAGTTAGGTCTTGGTAGAAGATTTCATCTATACTAATAGGAATCATAGGGATTTCTAGGGTTTATCAAACGCTTTCACTTACTTACAAACAATTCCACACTTATGCGAACTTTCTTTCAGTAGAATGTCAAGTCTTTCATTTCAAGTTTTACAAATCAAAGACACATTAATACTTATGAATTCACCAGCTTTTTGGCTGATACTCGCTTTCAATATAACTTGTATTCTCAGGTCACAAATAGACAGGTACGACGACCAGGTTTTGTGAAGACGGAGCAGTTCAGACTCGTCTTTTATTATGGTTATTCATTATGTTGTCGTATACTGTGAAAGAACACACTTGTAATTAAAATCATACTATTAATGCAATGAATGATGTTGTTGCTTGTTTAGTACTTTACATTGTTGTGATACATTACATGACGTCCTCCGCCCCAGAACGTTTCCGTCGTTCTCGGTTTTGGGGTGTGACACCAGGGCTGCTTGCAACAACTAGGTTGGAAGACCTGTGGTGACAATTGTCGTACCATATTTCGACGCCTGATGATCGTCGTGTTTCAGTTGAGGCTTAGGTCATCAAACATGGTTATGATAACTCACAATTTGGTATCTTTTCCTGATCCTTCGAGCCTCCCTATAGAAATCGTCGTCTGAGTCTCTCAAGCTTGTAAATAACTCCAGCGGGTGCCACAAATAGAGACATAAAATAAGCTGGGATATTTCCTAGAACTAACTTGATTAACGTGAGCCTACCTCTGAATGATAAAGTTTTAGATTTCCAATGTCAGAGTTTTTTTGGAACCTATCTATCACCGGTTTCCAGTGTTTTTTGAGTCGCATATTGGCTTCAACAGGTACTCCAAGGTAATTAAACGTAAGAACTAAAGGTCCACAGCCAAGAGGGCTAGACCATCGAGCCACTTCATCCATATGGACCCTGTATCTGATTTGAACCGCCACCAACATTTAACTATAAGAGCTGCATTGAATGTTCTTGTCCCTTGATATCCAATGTATCTTTTCCCGATCCTTCGAGCCTCCCCATAGAAATCGTCGTCTGAGTCTCTCAAGCTTGTCAATAACTCCAGCGGGTACCACAAATAGAGATATAAAATAAGTTGGGATATTTCCTAGCACCGACTTGATTAACATGAGCCTACCTTTGAATGATAAAGTTTTAGATTTCCAATGTCAGAGTTTTTTTGGAACTTATCTATCACCGGTTGCCAGTGTTTTTTGAGTCGCATATTGGCTCCATCAGGTACTCCAAGGTAATTAAACGTAAGAATTGAAGGTTCGCAGCCAAGAGGGCAAGCCCATCGAGCCACTTCATCCAACCCCAACCCAACACCAAACACCCGAGATTTGTTAAACTTGACTTTAAGACCCGAGGATGCATGAAAACACGTTAAGATTATTGCAAGGTTCTTGACATTGTGCTCCGACCATTCACCAATGAAGAGTGTATCATTTGCATAAAGTAGATGCGAGATTAGAGGACCCCTGTTTGGTAACTGTAATCCTTGAAAAACACCATTGACACATGCTTATTTCATTTCCACACTTAATCCTTCCATTGCTGTAATAAGTAGGAACGGGGAAAGGGGATTCCCATGACGAACACCCTTTGAAGTGGTGAACTCATCGGTTGGAGATTCGTTGATCAAGACGGAGATGAAGACGTCACATACCCATTGATCCACATCCGTCATTTTTCATCAAATCCCATTTGTGAAAGATTATTGTCTAGAAACCCCCAGTTACTGAATCAAAGGCTTTATTGAATCATACTTTAAACTAGTTTTTTTTAATGTTTGTAATGTAGTGTTGTACAACCGACAAGATCAAAAACAACGACTATGTCACACTATTGATCTTCAGTCCACTTAGGTCCATGCACACTTTTATCATATTTGTCTTATGTATCTCCTTGCGTATAAAAGGAGTATCAGCCTTTGTAATAGGTACAAGTGTGCAACTCGAGAATTTCTTCACTTCTCTAAAATTAAAGAATCATTTAGTCAATTCTTTATCTGTAACATTCTTCTTGTTCTTATTTTCGTTAGACTCTTCTTACTTTATTATAATTATCATGAGCACTTTGTTGAGTTATTTATTTAAAGGATTGATTGGTTTAACCAGATATGACTGGATATTTTGTTATTAGCAACCATTGACGTTAGATTAACTCAAGGTTTGAGTTCTCAAATCTTGTTCGTGTAAATCCTTGCTTTCTCAATGGGTATTATTGATGGGTTTTGAGCATTCTAACACTTCCTAAGTGTACATGCAACCCTAATAAACCTTGGATCTGTGTTTGTCTAAGATACATGCAAATAATTATTTTTCCAAGGTTCATATCCTAACTAGCATGGCATGGGGAACATGAATCAAATAAAGCTAGTAGAAATACTTACCTTGTAGTAGTAGTTGATTGCTTGGAGTTTTAGAGCCTAGCACCAATAGTGTGAACGCCTCAAATGGAAATCACAAATCACCACAAACTTGGAACTTTGATAGAATAGTCACTACTATCTTGAAATCGGCCCTCTTGTTTTACTCACTTCAACTAGTGTCCACTAGCTTGATTTCAAGAACCAAAGCCTCCTTTATATAGTGTCGTGGATTAGGGTTACATCCATGTAAACCCTAATACCCATGTCTCTTCATTTCCATGAGACCCATGGGTTAAAGCTCCATGGAGTATCCATGGACTTTCCATGCAAGCCTAGCCCATTCCAAATAAGCATTAGCCCACACTATATAAATGTAGAAGCCCATATTTAATTAGTAGTATCCTTGATCTCTAAATTAATCCTAGATTAATTATAGATCAATACTAATTAAATAATATGATCTTATATTAATATATAAGAACTTATAATATATTAATAAATCATAATTTGTACTATTCTCAAAAGATTATCCATAAATTGTTCGGGTGAAGTGCAACCCAAATGGACCATGCCGGGTCGGGTCAAGTACATACCAAATATAGTTATGGACTTAGACACTATATCCAACAATTATAGCCTAAGCGGTTGTCCTTTGAATCTATAAGTACAGATTATAATTAGTTGAATAATACCTTTGTATCCCAATCATTTTTGTGTTCAAGATAAAAGTTCTTCTATATACCATTTCAGCTCTAATATCTTAACATCAATGGCTGCTTCTAGTTAATCTCAACAAACGTATTCAATATAATTCACAAATAGCATGGGTTACCCATCACGTGCCCTATTTATCGTTGATGAAGAGTATGATCACTGGAAAGTTAGAATGGAGAGATTTTTTCTTTGCAAAGAAAAAGGTGAAGAAATATGGAGGTCAGTGAAAGAAGGTCCACATGTTACTATTAGACAAGTGGTTAGAGATGCGGTTACCACTCTAGTGGGCCAAGAAAAGCTCTGACCAGCACCTTTAACAGATAATGATCTCGAGAAACTCCATGAAGACCATATTTCTTTTTCGAAAATGGTGTTTGATGTTCCACCATCTCTCTTTGAGCACATTAAGTTGTGCAAATCTGAAAAAGCAATTTGGGGTACACTTCAAGACTTGATTGAATGGTCGAAAATATGAAGGACACGCGTCTAACGTTTATGGTGAACGACTTCGACATTTCACTACCACTCTTGGTGAATCTATTGCCTCTGCATCAAATCATTACATAATCGTTGTCATCAACATGACTACACATGGTGTTGTTCAAACTCCACTTGAGTACAACCTTAAGTTTACCAAAAGTATTGGAAAATGATAGGGAAATGTTAAATTGTGTCTTCAAAGTAATGGATCTCTGAAGAAACTGAATGTCTACCAATTGTTTGATGAACTACAAGGTCATGAATCTAATGTTGCACAAACATTAAGAGAAATTTTTGGAGGTCATCTTGCTCTAATTAGTTAGGACAATCCACTCCTTACAAACCCAATTGTATCAAACCCATTTAGAGTTATCTCACCTATTCCACCTGTTCAACGTACTCAACCAGTTTAGCCTGTTTTGAACTTCCCTTATGAAGAAAACCTTGATCCAGAAGCTGTTGATTCTGAACTTTATTTCCACAAATAGTTTGCACTTCTGTCTATAAACTATAGACGACCATGGAATCCCCATCAAAAAACTTTTTAGAATAGATTTCAAGCTCTTCACAAAAGCAATCCTTAACCTTACCCTAAACTGACTGAAAATACACCAACGTATTGACCCAACATTCCAAATCGTTCTTCGGAACCTCAAGAAGTTCCAACCACAATCAAACCCAAGATTGTGTGTCACAATTATGGTCTCGGAAACCACTATGCAAAGGATTGCTTGGCTGATGTTCCTTAGAAACAAAAGGTGAAAGTCTCATCCTACTATTATCGTCAAGCTTAGGAATTTGCAGAAAGTGAAAACGCACTTTTCACTATAGTTTCAAGAAATGTTGATCAGTATTGGTCATCTGGTGATGAGGTGAAGGAAAATCTGGTAGAAATTTGTGTATTATAGCCAGAAAAATGCTTGAGTGTCATGAAGGCTACTAGTCTTATAGTTCTAGTTCTAAAGCTGATGATGAGGATGCTAACTCGAATTATTATTACATGGAAATCAACGATCCACCTGGCCGAAGCATCATCCAACAGGTAAAATCTATGATTATTGATATTAATTTCAATTTAGCTATCTATGAACCTTATCTAACTTAAATCCAATCAGATATGATAATTATTTATAAAGACTATGAGTTTGCCATAGAAGTAATTGAGAAGATGGGTAGTGAGTTAACCGGACATAGATTGCGTTTTGAAGATCGCAAGCTTAAGATAGAGTGCTTAGAAGAGAATTTGTAATATCTAAGAATGAATTTATTATATTGAATGACAAATGTGAAATTTCAGTTAGTGAAAAAAATCTCTTATTTCAATATAACATGCGTCTTAATGCTACAATTCATAGTCTGCATAATTCAATTGATGTTCATGAAGAAAATGAGAAAATGACACACAATTTTTGTCATCCCTAGTCCAAAGCACCTGGTTTCGAAAGCGAGTTTCCAAAACATATTACTCGTCCCCTGACGGAACTTCAAAATTTAACATTTATGGGAGACGTTCTGAACCCTACTTATTTGGATACCCCTGTCTCGCCATTTTCTTCCCTTCACGATACCTTGCGCGGATATCAATCATTGATTCCTGAGTTTAAACCAATCACCATTACATGTCCTAATTCCATGCAACTTCTGCCTAATATCCCTGGACCTGAATCTGTCTTTGGAACTTCCACATGGCATAGGTGGTACTAGAGTATATCTTCCGAACTCTGGTCCTCCAAACAATTGTGTTATTGAGGAAATCATTCCTGAGACATGTGGACATGACTAGGACCAACCTAACCCATTTTAGGTGTACGTTGATACTAATATTGATAAAGAATTTAAGCATGATGAAAACTCATCATTCAAATCCCTTGTGTCTAACTCCAAACTTGTTTCTAAGTGTATCTTAGTCCCGATCAAGCCATTTTTCAACAATCCATCTATAGGATAGTCTTACAGATTAGCATCTAAGAAGAAACCTTGGTTGAACACAAAGGACATTGTTCATCCAAAGATTGAGGCATATGTCACATATCTAATTTCACGGCCAGAAAAGACCGATTTGTTTATGCTTTATTTGAAAAACCAGAGTATAGTTTTAAAGAAATATGTTGTGGAATTTGTTCCTAATAATATGATAAAGAACTTATCAAAAAATTTCCGAAGAACAGTATTATCATTATATTACAAACCTCGGGATGTCATTGTCAAACAGATCAAAAGCATAAACAAAAACAACATAGGCCACAAAAATAACACAGGCCTTACAGCATTCAATTTATTTCTACTGGCCTATTATCCATAATCTCTCATCAGGTCATCACATCTATGCTCTTGTGTCACTACCCTTAATACAAGAAACTAAGTGGGTCAAGCATGGGAGCCTGGTGAGAACATAGGGTTTTCAACCCACAATAATTAAGTTTATTATTTTCATCAAAACATTCAACCTGATTATCCGTTCCCGTTATCCTCACTTTACGTCCCTAAAGCATCTATTATAAGGGGCCTAGGCTAAGGATTTTTCATTGGGGTGGAAAACATTCCTTTAGGGATTCCTCAGATATACATGTCAAATAAGGCAACCATGAGGAGGATGGAGTACACCTGGTGAACACTTAGTTCAAATAAACACCTACAAGTTGTGAGCCTGCTAGCATTCCAGTGGACTGTCTAGAATAGTCTGTGGTCGTCATCTATACTCTGCTAGATGAATGGATCATCGTAAACATTGAGGCCTCTCATCATTTTATTTCATCACACATCAACTATTTCATCGACCTATGTTTTAGCCAACGTATTTGTAGATATAAAATAAATATACAGTTTAAATAAAAAAAGATGTTTAAATGATTCATCCAACATAGATCTGAGGTAAAGAAATAATATGCACACATAACATGTAATTTATATAAAATACTTCATATCTATGTGTAAGATGAATGTAACTATGTACTCACTTGATATAGTGGTGATTCCAACGTGGAATAGCGCTTCTCTTCTTAACAATATGATTTCCTTCGATGAAACCAGGAGGTTTGCTAGAAACCAGGCTCTGCGGAGGCAGAACTTTCTGAGCCGGAAAGCTCTTTTTCTCAGAGCCTCCGGGCGCTGCAGGGCCTTATTCTAGCGTTAGGGAAGTTTCCTAGGGCTTGGGGGTGTTTTGGGTGGTTTAGAGAGAGGGTAGAAAGAGAAAGAATGGGTGAGGAGTGAAGAATGAAGGTTGGCCTCACAACCCTTCTATACACCTGGAACCTCGGTTACGTAGGGCACACCTACAGAGGTATGTTGCGCGTTCCTTGGTACATAGGGCGTACCTGCGAACGTATCATGTTCGTACAATTGCGTGCCAATCATCAGATGGAACGAAGTGGCTGATTCTAGACCTAGTGTGCGAGTACGCGGGGCGTCCTTTTCTTCTACACGTGACGTTCTTTTGAGCAGTCTCACATTTTCCATTCCGAACTTTTAAAATTTGTAACTTTCACGTACAAGCTCCATTTTGTACGTTCTTTATTACCACACATTGGTGGAGACGTACTCAACAAATTTCGTTTAGACTCCGTCGGCTAATTTTGACCTTATTTTTAAATTTATATTTTTAACAGGTCGGGACATGAAAAGTCCGTTAAAAATTCATAACTTTGTCATCCGACATCCGTTTTTGTCTGTCTTTTTATCGTTGAGCTTCTATTGACGAGCTCTTCGATTCTCATTTAGGTTGTGTTGGCTAAAAATTGATCGATCTAAAATTCGAACTCTAGGCTGCACACTGCTTTGCCAAATCTTAGAAAATTCATAACTTTCTTATAAGAAATCAGATTTGCACGTTCTTTTTATGCACTCTCTCGGTTTAACGTATACTACGACTTTCGTTTAGATAATTCAGGCTAAAAAGCATTTTATTGTAAACTCACTTTTTACGTCACAAAGCATCGTGTCGGTTTTGTTGCGAAACTTCAACATGTCATAATTTCTTTGTTATAGCTCGGATTTCGGCGTTCTTTATATCTCCAGAATCCTTGTGATGACCTCTACAACTTTCTTCATAGATATCGGGTTTATCAATATTTTTTATTTTTGGCGCTTATTTTCATTCTTAATTTATTATATCTTGTACATACGTATAATGCATATAAAATCACATAATCCACATAATATTCAAAT
Organism: Lactuca sativa; assembly: GCF_002870075.4. Classification (NCBI taxonomy): domain Eukaryota; kingdom Viridiplantae; phylum Streptophyta; class Magnoliopsida; order Asterales; family Asteraceae; genus Lactuca; species Lactuca sativa. The sequence continues at coordinate 215,038,187 of NC_056626.2, read as the reverse complement.
AACTCCTCTTTATTACTTCAAAATAAGTTACATTTGTTGATCCTAACTATTACATCAACATATTAATGCTTAGCCTCGAAACACGGGCGTTACAGTTCTCTCCCCCTTAGGATGATTCCGTCCCAAAGTCATGCATCAGCAAACAAATGCGGATAACGACTCATCATGTCACTCTCTGTTTCAAAGGTGACGTTTGGCCCATTCATATGTTTCCATTGTACAAGCACTAAGTTGACCATCTTGTGTCGTAACTTCTTTGTCTTACGGTCAACAATCGCCTCCAGCTCTTCAATTAGCCTCTTATTTTCATCCATCCTTAACTTATAAAGTGGAATTATGAATACCATCTAGTTCTTTTGGTAGTTCTAGCTTGTAAGCTTGGTTCCTAATCCTCTGAAGAACTTTGAATAGTCTAATAAACCCTTCACTTAACTTCCCTCTTTTCCCAAATCTTATAAGTCCCTTACAAGGTGACTTTAAGCGAAACCAAATCTCCAACTTCGAATGTCATCGGCCGTCTCCTTTTGTCAGCATAGCTCATTTGATGATCCTGAGCTGCTAACATCCTTTCCCTAATCACTTTCAGCTTTTAAGTAGTCTGATGGACTATCTTGGGGCCCATAAACTACTTTTCTCATGCCTCAGGCCAACAAGATGGTGTACGAAACTTTTATCCATATAAAGCTTGATCAAGTGCCATCTTGATGCTCGAATGGTAACTGTTGTTGTAGGAAAACGCAACCAGGGGTAAGTGTTCATCCCAGTTACCTTGGAATTCTAGGGTACATGCTCCTAGCATATCCTTTAATGTTTAAACTGAACTTTCACTCTGACCATCAGTCTGCGGACGGTATGTTGTACTTAAACACAACTACGTACCTATTTCCTCTTATAGACTCCTCCAAAACCTTGATGTGAAACGACTATCATGATCTGATACAATCATTAATGGTATAGTGTGAAGTCTTACTACTTACTTCACGTAATCCTTTGCAAGCTTATCCATAGACCATATCTCATTGGCTACTATGAAGTGTGCACTCTTAGTGAATAGATCCACGACTACCCAAATCATGCCGTGACCGTTCTTCGTCCTGGGTAGTTTAGTCACAAAATCCATAGTGATGTCTTCCCATTTACTCATGGGTACAGGTAAAGACTCTAAACTCCCATATGGTTTCTGATGTTGTGCCTTAACTCTCACACAAGTTACACACTCGACCACATACTTTCCAACATCGAGCTTCATTGTCGGCCATAGTAGTAAGGTTTCAGATCCCTATACATTTTAGTGTTGTCGGGGTGAATCGAGTACATGGTATTGTGAGCTTCTTCCATCAGAAGATCTCATACTCCTCCTATCTTAACCACCCAAATCATATCTTGGAATACCCTAAATCCTTGATTTTTCATGCCAAATACCACTGTTTTACCTAAATGTTCTTCCTTCCGATCATTTTTCTTTGAAGCTTCTTCTTGATCTTTCTTAATGCTTTCCAAAATCATTGAGACAACCTCAATTTTTAGTGCTATTGGCTTTTTCCTTTCAAGGTTTACTTTTCAACTTAGACCATCAGCTACGACATTTTCTTTACCAGGATGGTAAAGTATCTCATAGTCTCAATCTTTTAGTAACTCTAGCCAGCATCGTTGTCTCAGATTTAATTCCTTTTTATCAAAGAGATACTAGAGACTTTTATGATCAGTGAAGAGTTTGCACTTCATGCCATAAAGATGATGCCTCCATATCTTTAAAGTGAATACTACCACTGTCATCTCCAGATCATGAGTGGGGTAGGTCTTTTCGTGCTCTTTTAGTTCTTGAGATGTATATGCTATCACCTTGTTTCTTTGGGTCAGAACACAACCCAAACCAACTCCAGATATAGACTGCTAAGTCTTCAACTCCGTCAAGTAAAGAAATAATTGGTGCTTCAAACAACTTCTTCTTTAGGTTCTCGAATGCCTATTCGTGTTTTTCACTCCATGTATATGTAGCTACTTTATGGGTCAAAGCTGTTAATGAAGCAGCTATCGAAGAAAAGCCTTGGATAAACCTTCGGTAATATCCAGCTAATCCCAAAAAGCTTTGAATCTCCGTGGTACTTTTTGGTCATTCCCAATACATCACAGCTTCAATTTTTGTTGGGTCAACCATTACTCCTTCTTGTTTGACCACATTACCCAGGAATTGGACTTCTCTAATCCAAAAATCACATTTGGAAAACTTTTCATATAACTGATCCTTCTCTAGAACTTATAACACTTCTCGTAGATGCTTGCGATGCTCATGCTGGCTCTTTGAGTAAATTAGAGTGTCATCTATGAACACTATCACGGATTTAACGAGGAATGGTTTACAAACCCTGTTTATCAAATCCATGAATGCTGCTAGAGCATTGGTTAGTCCAAATGACATAACGAATAACTCATAGTGTGTGTATCTCGTTCTGAATGCAGTTTTCTCAATATCTTGCTCTCTCACCTTCAGCTGATGATATCTTGACCTGAGATTGATCTTTGAGAAATAGCTCGAACCTTGCAGCTAATCAAACATGCCATCAATCCTTGGCAATTGGTACATGTTCTTTACCATTGCGTTGTTCAGCTCTCTATAGTCTATGCACATCCCCATGCTTCCATCTTTCTTCTTCACGAATAACACCGGAGCTCCCCAGGGTCATGAACTAGTTCTAATGAAACCGTTGTCCAACAACTCCTGAAGTTGCGTCATAAGCTCATTCATCTCTGTTGGTGCTAATCGGTATGGTGCTTTCGCTATTGGTGTTAATCCTGGAAACAAGTCTATTCGAAACTCTACTTGTCTATTAGGGAGCAATCCAGGAAGATTTTCGGGAAAGACTTCTATATAGTCACACACCACTAGTATTCATTTGTATCTCCTTCTTTTCTTTCTTTGCATCGATTACGAATGCCAACTATGATGTGCATCCTTTGGACATATAGTTTTTGGCTTTCATCAGGGAAATGATTCTGGAATTTACTCTACATTTGTCCCCGTACAGCATAAATGAATCTTTTCCAGGTGGGTTCACTCTTACTATCTTCTTCTTGCATAGTATGTCCGCATTATTGGCGCTAAGCCAATCCATTCCTAGTACGATGTCGAAACCATTCAACTCAATGGGTAACAATTCCTCTTGGAATTCGTTTCCGTTCAAGTCGACGACGATGTTTTTAATGCAATCGCTAACAGGTATGAATTTACCACTGGCAACTTCTACAACTAGAGCATTATCGTTTATCTACAGGAAATGCTAGTCTTCCACTAAACATATGCGATATAAAGGAGGAATTTCCTCTGGGATCAAATAATATATTGGCACGCAATCCATTTACAAGAAAGATATCTGAAGCGACATCTGCAACATCCTTTGCAGCTTCCAAGGTCATCTAAAAAGCTATCGCCTTCGGCTTCGGTAGGACATTGGGCCTTGCTGCCTCCTTCTTCTTTAGGTAGTCTTTCAAAATGTTCCCATCTTCATTACATCCATAGCACACCCTCTTTTTGGATGTCCACTCATTGGCATAGTGCCTTGTCTTTCCACATTTGTAGCAAGTCACCTCCTCGTTACATTTCCCGAAGTGGTTCTTATTACACTTCTCCAACCACTTCGCTTCTTTTCCTCCTCCTCCAAATTTACTTGAACCAAACTTGCTCTTCTTGTTGGACCTTGCAGATCCCTCAAACTTCCTCTTTTCACCAACCTCCACTTTGTTGGCGGCTCTTCCCTTGATTATCTCCTCAATAGAGGTGGAAGCCCAGATAGGTGCCTCAAGAGTAGGTGCCTGGTATACTGGCACCGCATACTTCCATGGAAGTCCCTTTGCATATTTGTCGATTTTCTTCAGCTTGTCTGGGACGATGCGCAAAACAAACTCCATTTTGTCTGTGAAGGCATTGGTGTATTCATCAATGGACATGCTTCCCTTCTTCAACGTCTGGAATTGGTTCCCTAGTTCAAGTAGATTTTGGGTTGAGCAATACCTACGCTTAAAGTGCACCAAAAACTCTGCTCACTTCAGTTGCAGTGGCAAATTGGGGCTTACAGTCTTCCTCAGAGTGGTCTACCCGCAAACAATGCCACCTCTGAACTGACATATTGCATATGTGGTTTGTAGCATCTCCGAGATCCAGTACATAACTCCAATTAGATCTTCTTTCCCAGCAAAAGTCGATGGCTTGCAAGCTGTGAAGTCCTTATACTTGCATCCATTCCTCTCGACTCCATCTTGGTTGTACCTTCTAACCACTACAGTTCAGCTTGACCAATGGTCCTACTATAGTTCCCTTCTTCTGACTATTCGCCATTTAATTCTGGTTGTTCAATAGGCATCGAAGGTTCATCCCTATTATTCAACAACATTTTCCTCGAATCTTCCCTCTATTCGACTATCATAGCTCGAATGATGGCTTGCACTCTAACTATCGTAATTTGCTCAGTTGCAGCTACTACCACCGGTATTTGCTCATTCCTTGGGGCTGCTGATTCCTATTCCCATTTGCGTTCTGAGTCTAGTCCGGGTTCATACCATGTCGATCTATACACCAAAGTAGGTGAATTTAGATCTTTATTTATGATAGATGTTTAAGTCCTCCTTGTCACCCCGAAACTTTACATGCTAGTTCTAATATCGAAGTCAAACGCTTAAAATCTTGAACACGTAAGGTTTCGAGATCCGGTCGGCAATAGACCATAGATCCGAACAAATAACAGCATATAAGGCATCTTTATAGCTATAACATAAAGCGTTTAGCACAAAAAAGCATTTTAAGCATCTTTCCAAAAATAAACTAGTGCTCATGTCTAAATTATAGTAGACACTCATCTTACAATCATCACTTAGCATTCTATGTTTAAGTCTAGAAATCTTACAAATTCCTAGTTCGCTTAAACTAATGTCTTGATACCAGCTGTGACATCCCCAATTTCACGGCCAGAAAAGACCAATTTGTTTATGCTTTATTTGAAAAATTAGTGTATCCTTTTAAAGAAATATGTTGCGGAATTTGTTCCAAAAAATATGATAAAGAACTTATCAAAGCATTTCTAAAGATATGTATTTTCATTATATTACAAACCTCGAGATGTCATTGTCAATACAGATCAAAAGCATAAAGAAAAATAACATAGGCCACAAAAACAACATAGGGCTTACAACATTCTATTTATTTATACTTGCCTATAATCAATAATCTCTCATCAGATCATCGCATCTATGCTCTTGTGTCACTACCTTAATACAAGAAACTTAGTGGGTCAGGCGTGGGAGTCTGGCGAGCACATAGGGTTTTCAACCCATAATAAATAAGTTCATTATTTTCATCAAATCATTCAACCTAATTAACCGTTCTCGTTATCCTCACTTTATGTCCCTAAATCATATCTTATAAGGGACCTAGCCTAAGGATTTTTCATCGGGATGGAAAATATTCCTTTGGGTATTCCTCAGAAATACATGTCAAAAAAGGCAACCATGAGGGGGATAGAGTACATCTGGTGAAAATGCAGTTCAAATAAACACCTACAAGTTGCGAGCTTGCTAGCGTTCCGCTGGACTGTCTAGAATAGTCTGTGGTCGTCATCTATACTCCGCTAGATGACTGGATCATCGTAAACATTGAGACCTCTCATCATTTTATTTCATCACACATCAACTATTTCATCTACCCAAGTTTTAGCCTACATATTTGTAGATATAAAATACATATACAATTTAAATCATAAAAAAAAGATGTTTAAATCATTCATCCAACATAGATCTCAAGTAGATAGATAATATGCACATTTAGCACATAATTTATATAAAATACTTCATATATATACGTAAGATGAAAGTAACTATGTACTCACTTGATAAAGTGGTGATTCCAACTAGGACAATGCTTCGCTTCTTAACAATATGATTTCCTTCGACGAAACCGAGAGGTTTGCTAGAAACCGGGCTCTGCGGGGGCAGAACTTTCCGAGCCGAAAAACTCTTTTTCTTGAGCCTTCGGGTGCTCCGGGGCCTTATTCTAGCGCTATGGAGGTTTCTTAGGGCTTGGGGGTGTTTTAGGAGGTTTAGAGAGAGAGAGTAGAGAGAGAAAAAAATGGGTGAGGAGTGAAGAATGAAGTCTGGCCTCGCACCCCTTTTACAAACCTGGAACCTCGGTTATGTAGGGCGTGCCTGTGGAGCTACGATGCATGTTCCTCGGTACGTAGGTCGTACCTGCGTATGCAGCACGTTCGTACGATTGCATGTCAATCATCGAATGGAACGACGTGGCTGATTCTGGACCTAGTGTGCGAGTACACGGGGTGTTCTTTTGAGCAGTTTCACATTTTCCGTTCCCATCTTCTAAAATTCGTAACTTTCACATACGAACTCCATTTTCGACGTTCTTTATATCTGCAAGTAGGTGGAGACGTACTCTACAACTTTCGTTTAGACTTCGTCGACTAATTTTGACTTTATTTTTAAAGTTATATTTTTAACAAGTCGAGAAAGAAAAAGTCCGTTAAAAATTCACAACTTTGTCATCCGACATCCGTTTTAGTCTGTCTTTTTATCGTTGTGCTCCTATTAACGAGATCTTCGATTCTCGTTTAGGTTTTGTCGGCTAAAAATCAATCGATCTAAAATTCGAACTCCGGGTTGCACACTGCTATGCCAAATCTTAGAAAATTCATAACTTCCTCATAGGAAGTCAGATTTGGATGTTCTTTTATGCACGCTCTCAGTTTAACGTATACTACGACTTTTGTTTCAATCGTTAAGGCTGAAAATCACTTTATCGTAAACTCACTTTTTACGTCACATAGCGTCGTGTCGTTTTTGTCGCGAAACTTCGATAAGTCATAACTTCTTCGTTATAGTCGGATTTCGGCGTTCTTTATATATCCAGAATACAAGAATCAACGGCTTTGAACAACTTCGGCGTCGGCTGCGACTGAGTCGGGGTCTGCCTCAGCTCTCTCAACTAAAACTCTATCTCAAGCTCACCTACGGCAAGGTGTCACACCTCTGAGTAGATACAAACTGTCTGATGTCTATCTTGAGCATGCTCCGATAACAGGTCATCTGAGCCTACTCTGCGGAAAACTCGGGGAAAAACATCGCCCTCTAAGAAAACATCCGGGTGATCTCAATTGTCGACTCCAATCGCTGCCTCAGGTCCAAAAACTCCTGAGCCAACCTCTCTCACTCGACCCATGGAATGTATCGAGTGCAAAAAATCTCCCTGAACTAATCCCAAGATACTGTAGCCCTATGCTCATCAAAGTATGATCCCATAACAAGTCTCCACCAATCCATTGCTCCGAAGCTTAGAAGGTTTAGAGTGCACCTGACCTTCTGATCGGAAGGGCATGAACAAATAAAGAAGCATCCCTCCACATCACATAGCCACCTCATGGCCACAATTAGGTCCTAAACTCCATTGAAATTCGGGGGCTTTGTATTATCGAAGTCCCGATACTGAAAGGCTCGCCCTATCCTAACACCTGCAGCTGCCACGACTGCGGAGGCTGCCGCAGTAGCCATCTCAATAATGCCTGCATAACGGTCATCAAAGAACTCCATCATCATGGTCTTGATCGACCCGAACATCTCTGGCTCCGGAAAATAGCAACCACCTCCTCACGGAGGATCCTCCTTGTCACACCCCGAAAACCGAAGGCGGAAACATTTCCGGGGTTGACTCCACGTTGAGTATCAAATCCAATGTACATAGTAAGTAAAGTAAATCAACCATTACATTACATATATGAAAGTTTTACATTTGTTTCAAAAGAAAAAAAGTTATACATGTGATACATAGTATATTTAAGCAACACAAAACGAGTCTTCTAAGCATTTCTTCTTCACCAAAAGAGATCGTCGGGTACTTGTCTAATGTGAACCTGAGAATACAAGCGGTTTAAAAATCAGCATAAAGCTGGTGAGTACATAAGCGGTTTTGTTTTCTGAAAATGTACGAGTTCCCTTAGTTTTCTGAAAACGTGGTTATCCAAGAAAATCCCATATTTTCTTATGTAAAGTTAGTTTTCAAATCTCGAAAAGCAAAGTAAACGATGTGTAATGATAAACATGATTGTTCTTGTGAATTGTACTTCAGTTATTTAACTTGTTATACTTTTCTAGTTACGTACTACTGTTACTCAGGAAGAACCCCATGTTCTCCTAACTGTGTGTGTGTGTGAACTACTACTAATTTTGATTATGTCAGTGTCCTCCCCAGGAAAACCCCATGTTTTCCTGACTGTGTGTGTGTGTTTATCTTTACCGATTCTGGTTATGTTTAGTGTTCTCCTAGGAAAACCCCATGTTTCCCTAAATGTGTGTGTACTGTTACCAATCCTGTGTGTGCTAACTGTTACCGATTCCAAATATGTTCTATGTTATCCCCAGGAAAACCCCATGTTCTCCTGACTGTGTGTATGTGTGAGCCTGTCATCCTTGAATGTACATTAGTTTTATTACGTACATAAAACTAATAAATACTCGTAAAGTAGTAATAATCCTGATTGCGAGTCCTTAACCATACTCAGACTAGATATGACTCGGACCAGGGCCAGTATCCTTTTTATGACTTTCGTCACCCTTGAACCTTTCGGTTCGGCTGTAGCTAGCAGCCAGGTGTGGGATTGTCAGTCCCGTATAGATCTATACACTCAAGCCACGCTCTCCTACGTTCGGAGATTTTGGTTACAGGGTTAGTCCTCCACTATCTCGTGCCTTGGATGTGTTACGAGGACGTGTCTCCAATCTTTAAGATTTCTCTTTACTTTTCGACTAGGAGAGTAGTATTTACGACTAGCTATTTTCTACGTACATGTCCTTTACACTTGAGTCCAGGTGTTTTATTAAGGATGTTACACTCGAACCTAGGTGTTATCTAATGATGACTGTCCTTTACACTCGATCCTAGGTGTATTATTAAGGACGTTACAAATGATATATGTGTTATCTTATGGTGATTGTCCTTTACACTCGATCCTAGGTGTATTATTAAGGACGATGCAATTGTTTTATGTTTTCTGATGGTGTCTGTCTTTTACACTCGAACCTTAGTGTTTTGTTACAGACATTACAATGGTTTATGTGTTTTATCAATATTTGTGTGAACAATCATATGTAAAGTATACAAAATAACAGTATATGATAAGAATTGAAAATCGGGTTAAAACAAACAACACTGCAAGTTTAAACAGTTTGTTAAAAGGTTTTCAATTCTTAAAAATGTACAAATATGAAACCATTTATCTGAAATCATAAGTTTAAGTCCAAGATATTCTTGTACTTTTGCTTGTATTCCCCCCCTGAAAACATTGAAAAACCATTGAAAAAGGGTAGGGGTATGAACTCACCGGACGCGGAAATGTGTCGATTTCGGATGCTAAACGTCGAATCGAGGCCTGATAACACGCGATGTTCCTATGTAAAATGAAATGGAATACAAATATATCTAATTAGATTCATAAACTCTAATTAGATATGAAGTTACACTCCAACGGACGAAAACACCTCAAAACGGGTGTTTGGAGTGACCCGGTTGACATCTACGGACGGGAATTGAAGTGAGGGACTTGGGATTTGAGTTTACTCCCAAAGTGTAAACTTCCTAATGAAGTTTTCGACCATATACCCCTATATACATGAGTTCACGGCCGTGAACTCATGTTTAGGTGGTTTTGAGTGCTAAAATGGCTTAAATGGACAAGGGAATGTTGGAATGGATTTTTCTAATACCATGGATTTAATTGAAGAAACATATACATCACAATTGAGAGTTCACGGCCGTAAACTTGGAGTTTACGGCCGTAAACTCTCCTATGCTCAAACCATATTTAATTTGTGATGCTTAAAGGGTCAATAACACATGGAAAGGGTTGGAACAAATTTACCTAAGGATTGGAATGAATTAAAACCACCAAATACAACACTTAAGGGAGTTTATGGCCTTGGCATGGGGTCTATGGCCATAAAATCTCATATCCCCTTGAATAAGTGTTTTTAAGGTCCCAAAATTAATCACATGTGATTCTAAAAATTCCTACAAGCCTAGAAATGAATTTGGGGCACCAATTGACACACTTTTAGGAGTTTACGGCCTTGGAGCACCTTCTATGGCCGTAAACTCTCAAATGAAGAGTTTTGATGTGTTTAAAGCCCTTAAACTATTTTTGGTTGGTTCTATGATTTATTCCAAGGCTTTTGGTGGTGTTGGATGGCTTTCTAACACCTTGAAAATGAGTTTACACCCTTGTTTAAGGAGTTTACGGCCCAAGCATAAGCCTTGGCCGTAAAATCACACAAACCCTTCAAAATTTATGTTTAAGGTGTTCTAGGTCCATTTCAAATATTCTAAAAGTCATATTTAAGTCTTGTTTGTGTCTTGGAAGGGTTAAATGGCTTAAAAACCCCTTTAAATATGTGTTTACGGCCTAGGCACCTTCTAGGACCGTAAACTCATATATAAGGCTTTAAATCATGGTTTGAGGCATTCTAATTCCATTTCATAAAGTCATCTAGCCATATTCAAGGTCTAATTGTGGTTTGGAAGGGTTTTGTTGCTCCAAAAACCCCCCTTTATATGAGTTTACGGCCTAGGACTGTTCTAGGGCCGTAAACTCATGGTAATGGTCCTAATCCATGGTTAAAACTCGAATTTGAAGGCTAGAGAGGTTGCATAACAAATTAGGGAAGGTACCTTGGAGATTTGAGACCTTAAACTTGAGATTTGGACCTTTAATTCTAGTTTGAGGAGAGAGGTTGGAGTGAAAGTTGTAGAATGGAGCAAAAGCTTCAAAATGAAGACATGGATCACTTTAAATAGTGTCCAAGTTCGGGACACGGTAGAATTCTACCCGATATCGGCGTTAGACGGGGCTTTTGGTCGCACCCGACCAATTTGCCGTAACCCGATATGGTTGATTCTATAAATCTTCCGATCATTAATATGAGACGTTAGAATGAGTTCTAAGGGTATTAAGACACTTATTAAGTCATAAGATAAAATATACATTAATGACTTAATAAAATGCCGGAATCGGAAACGAAATCGGAAACGGCGATTGGATGATCGGAACGAGTCGCGAGAAGGGTTACATTTAGGGATATGAATTTCAGGTTGTTACACTCCTGATCCGGGCATTTAACTCATCCGATCCCATCTGCCTGTCAGTCCCTAGTCCCGACCCGGATCCAATCTCAACTGGCCTCATAGTCACCATACTAAAAATACACCAGAAAGGCATCATATAATCCACATATCAAAACGAGGAACCAACTCCCTGTTGGATTAGTGTCTAAGCCCGTAACCATATTTGGTAAGTACTTGACCCGATTATGCATGGTCCTTTTGGGTTGCCTTCACCAAAGCAACTTGACTGGAGAAATAGTAGAGAAAGAGGTTATTATGGTTTATTAATATATTATATGAATAATATATTAAAGGAGAAATCATATTTGTTTAGTTAATATTGGTCAAGAATTAATTAAGAATGAATTTTGTGATTAAAAGAATTTAACTAAACTAGAGGGGCTGAACTATAATTATGTGATAGTTGCAAAATAGGGCTATGGATGCCCCATAGGATAGGGTGGACGAATTCAAGGTGATAAGGCCTTAGAATTCAACCATGATAAGGCTTCTAGGGTTATCCTTTGGGCTGCTTGGTGGGCAAGCAACCAGATAAGGATAAGGACTGAAACCCTAATCCTTACACCTATATAAAGACCCCTTGGCTAATGAAATTCGTCCATGCCTTGTCTAGGGTTCCTAGGGCCAAATTTCATACCTCTTCTCTCTCTCTCTCTCTCTCTCTCTCTCTCTCTTGCTTCTCTATTTGCTCTTGGTGTTTGTGAGCCATTAGAGGTACTACACTTGTGGTACTTGCTTTCAAAGACAAGAAGATTCAAGATCTAAGTTGTTATTACAATATAACAACAAGAGGTATGTATTTCATCTTTATTTGTGAATTTCGAAATTCCTAGAAGCCTTTTAGGGTTCTTCAAGTGTTCATAATGTTGTTTAACTAATAGTGATAACATAGATCCAACTCTAGGGTTGCATGCACACATAGGATTGTTTGTATAAAACCCATCACTCCCAATGAAGCCCTAGGGGTTGTAACTTCCTTGCTACGCGCATGGGTCATGTGCTTTCAGTAGTACGGGCCCATACTACCTTCCACACCTACCCGTGTTTGTCTCAAGGATCATCACAACACCCTAACAAAACTCATAAGCATAGACGAACACTAGATCCTCACTCCCTATAGGAAAGGCTAAATATCTCACGGCTGGTCGGCTGACCCCACACGACTCATCCATGAAACTTCCACAAAGCCTGCAGGACTCATATATGCTAGCCATACATAACATTGGACCCTATAGACATTCAAAGTATCTGATCCTACCCTAAGCCCT